>NW_007578624.1:283272-286374 GCF_000690725.1 Stegastes partitus
CCCTGTTCATGGGCCGCCCGCCCAACCTGCTGCACTATCCAGGCATCTGCCATGAATCTAATTTGCATATAAAAAATATGAGCTGCAAATGTGTGGCAACATTGCAAAGGTTTACCTACAACTGTTTGTGTGAGCGTTTGTGAGGCTGGCGGAAGCTTTTCATTCACACACAGTGGCAGCAGGAGCAGGGAGATAGTCAGGGTGGAGGACAGGCTGACGAGCAAGAGGCAGAGATAAGAAACCAGTCTGTTTGGAGGTTAGGTTCACATAGAACTGGTCTGAACCTCCTCCTAAACAGACAGATAGCAGTCAAACTGCCTCCACCTTTAGTCTGACCTGGAAACCAGAGCACTGAGGCCCTGAGCGTCATAAAACTTCCTTCTTTTTTTTATAAAGCCTTTTAATTGTTGCAAAGTGCAACATTCAGTGCTGAGGCCAACTCAGCGTCAGTTATAACAGGAAATGATAAAATGTAGTCCAAGTAGAGAAGAACTATAAAGTCCATAAATGTACTTACTGATGGTGATGACAAATAAAGTAATAAAGTTAGCATGAAAACCCCAAACTCTATTAAAACAGAGCATTTAGTGCATATAAAGGTTTGTTCATCTGTTCTATGGTTTTTAGTTTTTTATATTCTGCTTTACAAACAGTCTAATCTTGTTCACATGTTGTTTGATATCCCAGTGTTATTACTCTTGTGTGTACAAACCCATTGTGAAACTACACAGACCTGTACGAACCTGTGTGAACGTTGTTGCATCAATACAGTTTGTTTGATCGATACATGCCTTAACAACCACGGCAGTGCTTTCAACAGGGCAGTTCACTATGCTTTACATCAGACATTTATAGGTGAGGGAGAGAGTATCAGATTAAAGACAATAAACAACCCCCCTGAGGAACACTTGGAATGAGGAGTTTTCTTTAATATTCAGTATATTATGTAAAAATAGTGACTGATTTTATGTTAATGTCATGTGAAAAAATATATTGTAATACTTTCCTTATTACTGGATAGATGGATAGATGCTACCACCTACTGTTTGATCCCCTTGATCTCATCCCTCCTTTGTCATTGTAGACAGTCTACCAGGTCACAGACTCTAAATACAAACTACCAGCTGATCTCGGTATATGTGCATACTGCACTTTCCTACCAATTACATTCTCTGTATTTATGTCCTACTCTGCCACCGTTACGT
The DNA here is from genome assembly GCF_000690725.1 of Stegastes partitus. Taxonomy (NCBI): domain Eukaryota; kingdom Metazoa; phylum Chordata; class Actinopteri; family Pomacentridae; genus Stegastes; species Stegastes partitus. Next base: position 284,478 of record NW_007578624.1, read on the forward strand.
TCCCAGACCTGCTCTGTGTCTGTCGGCTCACACTCATCTACACCAAACGTGTGACAAGGACTTCAACACATGTCCAACGGAAGCTTGGCAGTCTGTCTTCTGCACTGTCACTTGGTGTTTCTTCTGGCTGCCTGCCACCAGGCTGTTCCATTCACAGCTACACTGATGATCCCTGCCTTGTTTCCCTGTAATGTGTGATCCATCATTACTGTCAGTAAAATGCAGCGGTCTGTGTGGACTGACCTGTCATTGCTGTCATTTCTTATGACTGTGGGTTCCAGAGAGCCAAAGGTAAAGTTACAGCAGCAACAGAGGATGTTAGCTCCTGTGTTGTATGTGTCTGGAGGTCTCCAGGCATAGGTTAAAGCCTGAAATCACAGTTCTGTGTATAGATGCCTTAAAATAGTTCCCATGTACGTCTCTCCTGTGGAGCTGAGCATCCCAGTTCAACGAGGACTCTGTTCCAACTCTGTAAATGTTCCAATGGGAAACAGATTCTGAAGAAGAGTAAGGATACAGAAAGTCCCAACCTGCAAGCTGACAGGATTGGTTCTTAGTATTTGTAACGCAAGCCTGGCTGTCTGACTCAGTGTGGTTTTAAGGTGGAAATGCTCAGCCATGATGCTGACTTTGAGCAGAGAAGTGCAGGAGTTCTACTGATAGATACGTGTCATATTGTCACCGTTACTGAGCACAGAAAAACACTGGGGGCTCCTGTGGCTGTTTCTGAAAGGCTGTGCACTGGATATAACAGCTGGTTACAGATTGGGCTGTAGCATCGTGTCCGTGCTCCTTCCTGAGGTGTGCTGTGGACCTGCCTGCTGCTGAAGGTTGCTGCCCTGTCATCACAAGCACAGTGGGCAAACACAGCACAGGATGTCTTGAGAATTTAGAACTTCCCACTATGTTGGTGGAAAGCATGTACGAATCGAAGCACCTCCAAAGTCTGGCAGCGACTACTTAGATTACAAGTCTTTTAAAGATAAATTATGCAGAATCTCTGCTCATTTGTTTTAGGCACCATTTGCCAGTTGCTGTGCTTGCAGTCTTAATGACAGAAAAAATTATTTGACTAAATGACTGAAGACAAATGAGTGACATCGGCCACTAACTTTGGGCTGCATGTAAACATAAACAGAGAGATGAGCAGGAACCTTTAAAGACTCGGCCAGAAGATGTCTCACAGAATCCATGCAGATGCAGAAAACATAGAGTTACATTTTTGTTAATGTAAACTGCAAACTGATGCCTCAGCTGCATTATGAAGGCAGCTGGTAGGTTGATAGTTGTTCCATAGACCCCTCTGACAGCTATGACCAGCAGGACAGTTCTATATATGAGAGTGCACAGGCCACCTCTTGCCTTTGAGTCTGAACCCTCTTCCTCCAGGGTTCAGCTGCTATAGGTGTCTGGGGGTTTTTTTGGTTTGTTTTTGGTTTCATCTTTTGTCATCTTTCTTTAATCTTGTGCCCCTAAGTGCCAACCAAGTCTCCCATTCAGGATAATAAGTAACTGAGCTGAACAGGGTCCATTCAATGTTAATATATAATACACTTTCCACATGCTTTAACTTTTTTTTATTTATAACTCATTCATCTTCTAAGAATCTTTTTTGGTAAAGAATGGAAAATGTCTAAGGACCATAAAACAAAATGAATTGAGTAGATTAGATGCTTTAATACATGAATTGGACCATTTAGGTCATCATATTTGTGGCACTGTTTCGCCTTTGGCACTGACTTTTGTCCAGGAGGACGTGTTTAAAAGCCTTGTACTGTTCTGTATATCATGTCATATGAATGTGTGTAATTGAGTCAACATTATTAAAACAACAACATAAAGCAAAAAACAAAAACAGCTGGAGAGGTTTGTGTTGTCAAGGAGAGAAAACAGTTCA
>NW_007578624.1:286472-294103 GCF_000690725.1 Stegastes partitus
TCTTAACGCTCAAAACTCCAGAACTGAGCTGAAACCAGGCGTGCTCACTGTTCAACAGCCAAGCTTATATAGTCTACAGCAGAGTGGTATGATGCTATGTTGTTCCTAGCTGTCAGTCAAACTTGTTTTAACCCCCCATCATGTTATAGCGCCCACGGTTCCCTCACCAGTTGATGGCTGAGGCTCCTCGGTGCAGGGGCAGGATGGAGGGGTGGTAGATGATGGAGCCGTGCTTGGGGTTGTCGATGACGTTCATGGGGATGAACTGGGAGCAGAAGGGCATGACGTTGAGCTCAGCGCCCACCGCCTTGTAAGCGTCCACCACCTCAGGGATGGGCTTCCCCTTGACCCGCCACCGAGGAAACTTGAACACGGGTGTCCCGTCCTTCTCTGCAGCCACCGCTGAGAACAGAAAGGAGAGTTTAGTGGTGCTGTTAAGGTGGGAGCCTTAACTCCAACTCAACCATGTTTGAGGCAGATACTGATACTGAAAAGAATAAAATATCAGGATAAAAAACAACTGGGACTGTGACATTTAATGGAGACATTACTTCTGAACGATGTCAAGCATATTTGATGTTCAGTGTTTTCATTACTTGTCACCTAACATACATGCTGATGTGACATGTTTTGATCACAGCTGGTTGAACCTACTCTGGGTGGTGATGAGTCAAGCTGTTGACTGACAGAACATTTATGGTAGCACTGTGATAGCTGATTATTTACTTGAGTCACTGTTTAAGGTTAAAAAGTTTCTTGAACACCAGCTTCCCAAAAGTGTCCATCTGCTAGTTTCCAAGTGTTCTATGATGGTTAACTCTCAAAACATGAGGTTAACATAATCATCTAAGGTACACTGTGGGCAGCTGGTAGAACAGGTTGTCCTCTGATTGCAAGGCGGGTGGTTCGATCCCCTGCCCCTCCACTTATCCAAGTGTCCAGTGAATGAGGAACACATAGTAAAGTGGTTTGAGTGCCACAAAGTAGAAAGGCGCTATATAAGTGCAGACTACTTACATTATGGGTGATATTATGCTCTAGCTGTGCACATTTCTAACCAATTTGTAATGAATCAAAATTACGGCAGGTTTCCACTTTCCTTAGTTTGTAATTTATTCATGCTTGTGATACACTATTCTTAACTTAAATATCAGCCCTGCCAGTGTATTAGTCCAGCTGTCTTTTATAGTTCCTGCTTATTTCGATGTAAAAAACCAACTACAACATTTATGAGACTCCATTCCAATTCATCATTTTAAGCGTTTGTTAAAACCTGCAGTGCGTTTGCATGTAAGGAGCTTTTCTGGAACTCTCTGCATGGCTATGTGTGAGGATGATCCAAGACTTGAGGCTGGACAGTCCGGTCCACCAGAGCACCCCAAGAAATGACCAAATCCACCGTAGAGTTTTCACAGACAGAGTCCATCCAACCTTCCTGAAAGTCTTCTAAGTTCCCCTTTTCTAGTGTCCCTACATGCAACCGACACTGACAGTTTTGACAATGGCCCAAATGACAAACACACAGGTCATAAACTGTTCACTGTTAAGGGCCATTGATAGCAGCAGCCACATGCGGCAACGAGTTCAACATGAGTCAGATAAGCGTCAACTCCAGTCAGAACCAAACCTTTCTTCTGCAAGTGGACACACAGCCTCGGTAAGCTGGAATAAAGCTGTCAGAGAGCAGCTTTCTCCAGTTCAGTCCTACAGCCAGCTTGCTGTGACACAGTGGGTCAGAGGCTGCACACGAGCAGCGCCGGAGCCACGAGCTCGCAAACACATGTGAGCTCAAAGACGCAAGCGTGGGTCATTCTGAATATGACACTATCCATCTTGTATTGAGCTTCCTGCTTTTGTTGAAAATCCAAAACTCTAGAAACCGTGCTTGAAAATCCAAACTGTAGCAGGGTCAGGCACAGCAGGAATATGTTCACGTTTAGAAACAGCAAGAGAAGAAATAGTGGAGTATTGCTCAGAGAAAACCAGGATGAGAAGCAGAGGTCAAGAGGCAGCTGATAGCAGATGATGATGCTTCCTGGAAAGATTGCATCACACCAAAGAGCGCGGCCCGACTGTAGACTTTTCACCTCAGCGCTGCATCTCCGCGCCACACAGGGCCTCTCCCCATGCAGACAATGGAGCCACTATCCCACAGTGAACACAGGATCAAGGCCAGTCTTTGTCCAGGAGCACTGTAGAGTCAACATGCATCTACCTCAGCCACAGCACAGAGCGACGGCCCAGGACAGAGGGGCATCGCACCTACAGCCNTGTGTGTGAAGACAGGCATTAATGTAGATGAAACAAAGCCTCTGACTGTGGCGGGTTGTTTTCTTCAGCACTGAGAAAATATTTACTCTTAAAATATTAAAACAATATTCACTGAATCTGTTGTGAAAAACAGAATTAGATAGAGAGAGGAAGGACCCCTGGACCTTCATGTGTCCCACGATTATGCAAATGATTACTGGATATAATTGTGCTAATGACCAACTTGGTCATGGAATTGCAGCTACTATTATTTCACATATGAAATAATAACATGAGGCTTCTTCCCTAACTTTACTGTACTTTTTATAAATGAGTATGAGTGCTGATTTCCTTCAAGCAATCATGTATGTTTTCCTCCTTTGTATTTATTATTTATTAATTAGTAAATTATGTAACTATTTTTAGTTAATCTCTTCTCTATTTCTCAGGACCCTCAAATGTCAGTTCCATATAACAAAAGGTCCATTTGTACTAATGACAACATTATGAAAAGAAAACATGCCAGCTGCCTCGTGTCATGATGCCACACTGTGAACCTGCAGCATTTATAAGTTCACTTTCAGGAGCCAAAAGCACCAGGATCTGTATGAGCCTTTCAAACTTCACAACAGACACCTGTTGTGTGTATTCTCTTTGTTCCAGGAAACACACCTGACCACCGATGGCAGTCCAAGCACCGGGGACTTTGTCATGGCCGCGGATCCAGTTGTGGATGGCCTCAGCTGGCTGGGCCAGGTTGATCTGGGGAACACAGAAAGAAGCTAGTGTCAACACTGCTGCCGGCTCAGATTCGTTTTCAGACCAGCTTACCTAAATTTCTGAGAATGAGTGGAAAGCCCAGCAGCTGGCTGCTGCTCACTGAGTGACACGTGGAAAAGTGAAACTGGAAAATAAGCCTCTGCTCCAAGAATAGCTCATGTGGACACACTGCCAGCAACGAGGCTCCAAGTGACAAATCAGAGCAGCTCAGATCAGCCCCACCTCTCTCTTTCTCATTATACACCACCATAAACCAACCAGTAGCCACTCACTCCTGGTTTTGGCGCTGAGAAACATTTAGAGGTTACAGTAAATTTCCACGCCGTTCACTGAATGAAGGTGTTGCTGCGCTGAGCAGCTGACCAGCAGCATGAGGCTGCAGAATACAAGCTGTGTGTTCATCTGTGGAGAAAAGGGTCAACATGTGGCCAGGTCCTTATTGTAAATGAGAATCTGTTCTCAATTAACCCACCTGGTTAAATAAAGGAAAAATAAATCAATCTGACAATGTAAATTCTGATTCATATCAGTGTTTGATGGAAGCTCATATGAGGCTCGACTCACACAAATCAAGTGAACATCTTTTTATATCTTCTTCTGTCTTTTTACTGCTATATTCTCACTTTGCATGTTCACAGACACCCTCCTCAGAGAAGAACGACTGTAACAAAGACTGTATTTATCATTAATGCATTCATTCATATCACATGAGTTTATATTTTATTGCTTATCTACTGATTACTGCATTTCCTAATGTTGTGTAATAGTTTTATGGTTAAATTAGTTTTTTTGCATAATATCTGGCAAACGCCTTTCCTTCTGGATTAATAAAGTTTTATCTTATCTTATGTGCCGTCAAGTTGCTCTCAATTATTAGAAGCCTCACCTTGGCGTTGGATTTCTTCTGGATGCCTTCATAGCTCGCTCCTTCCTCTGTCTGGGGAACTCGAGGGGCTTTTCCATCAGCGATGAGCTGCACAGACTCCACCTGCACAGGAAACAGTGTGAGCGTTAGGAATGTTGGAGGACCCATGCTTCTGTAATAATCTGATACTAAAGTTCTGCAGACATGGCAGCATTCACTTCCTATCACAGCTGTCAGAGCCAACGACATCTGAATGAATATGACAAACTCACATCAAAGATCTCACAAGGAAACTGGATGACACAATGCACATTTCCTTCTTTTAGTTTTTTTTAGCCTATTTCTCATTTGAAATAGTTTTAATTTTGAATCTTTTTTTGGCAAAATCTTGTTTTAAATGTACTACTCAAAAGTTTTGTCACAGTTTTCCAAACAGAAGAGTTCATGTTGAAATACACTCAGTTCATTGGTTTATTCTTAGCTGTAGTGCTGAGAATCGAACAGTTTCAGTGGTATTGGTACCACATTTCCTGCATCATGACATCCCTAGTTCATGTGACAGCTCAGACTGTGGTTCATGTCTGTGAAGTTCATGTTAATGTTCTGCTGAGGTGGTCACCATGGCCTTGATGCCCTCTGGGAAGAGGAAGCGGTTGTACAGCGTGTCCACGGTGTCGTTGGGCTCCACAGCACACTCCCTCTGCAGCAGGATCGGTCCGGTGTCCAGTCCGTCGTCAGCCCAGAACACTGTGAAGCCACCTTTCTTATCTCCCTGGATCAGAGTCCTGGTGGCATGCAAAGGCAAGGACACGGTTGGAGCTGTGTCATAACAGACATATTTTTAGAGCAGGTGTAGGATATAAAGCAGACCATAAACCTGTCAGATTGAGACGGAATAAGATAAAGAAATGACTGAGAGCAGAGACGGAAGCTGTTGAATCAATGATAAGAGTGAAGAACCTGCTTCGGGCGGCTGTGGCTCAGGTGGTTGAGCCAGTCGGTCATTGATCGGAAGGTTGGCGGTTTGATACCCGCCCTGTAACCTGTGTCTGGGTCGTTGTGTCCTTGGGCAAGGCACTTCGGCCACCTTGCCACCTTTCCAGGTTTCTGACAGGCAGCGGTTAACCTTTCACTAGATGTGTGGTGAATCCAGTTAACGTTAAAATTATGACAGGTTTACCAGAATGCTCTGAGCAGCTCTACTTGTGCCTGTGTGGGTTCCCTCCATGTGCTTCCTTCAGCAGTCCAAAGACATGCATGGTAGGTTCACTGGTGATTCTAAACTGGCCATTAGTATGAATGTGGGCCTGAATGGTTGTCTCAGTTCGGACAGCCTTGAGCGCCCCACAACCCTCTGTAGGACACAGCGGTTAGAGCTGCTGGATGGATGGATATCTCTTCTATTGTAAAAGGCGTGACCCTGACAGAAATATTAGCCAGAAACAGATAAAGTATGAAATGCAAACTTGCAACAACAAGAGAACTTAAAATAAACTGTTTGTCATCTAAACAAAGGTAGATGTCCACAGAAAGTTTGCCACAAATGTAATTTATTTGGGGGGGCTTTTTAGCCTTTGTTATAGTTGAAAGTGGGGAAGGACCTGCAGTAAATGGTCATGGGCCAAACAAACCCATGACCTCTGCATCAGGGACTACAGCCCCTGTTCATGGGCCGCCCGCCCAACCTGCTGCACTATCCAGGCATCTGCCATGAATCTAATTTGCATATAAAAAATATGAGCTGCAAATGTGTGGCAACATTGCAAAGGTTTACCTACAGCTGTTTGTATGAGCGTTTGTGAGGCTGGCGGAAGCTTTTCATTCACACACAGTGGCAGCAGGAGCAGGGAGATAGTCAGGGTGGAGGACAGGCTGACGAGCAAGAGGCAGAGATAAGAAACCAGTCTGTTTGGAGGTTAGGTTCACATAGAACTGGTCTGAACCTCCTCCTAAACAGACAGATAGCAGTCAAACTGCCTCCACCTTTAGTCTGACCTGGAAACCAGAGCACTGAGGCCCTGAGCGTCATAAAACTTCCTTCTTTTTTTTATAAAGCCTTTTAATTGTTGCAAAGTGCAACATTCAGTGCTGAGGCCAACTCAGCGTCAGTTATAACAGGAAATGATAAAATGTAGTCCAAGTAGAGAAGAACTATAAAGTCCATAAATGTACTTACTGATGGTGATGACAAATAAAGTAATAAAGTTAGCATGAAAACCCCAAACTCTATTAAAACGGAGCATTTAGTGCATATAAAGGTTTGTTCATCTGTTTTATGGTTTTTAGTTTTTTATATTCAGCTTTACAAACAGTCTAATCTTGTTCACATGTTGTTTGATATCCCAGTGTTATTACTCTTGTGTGTACAAACCCATTGTGAAACTACACGGACCTGTACGGACCTGTGTGAACGTTGTTGCATCAATACAGTTTGTTTGATCGATATATGCCTTAACAACCACGGCAGTGCTTTCAACAGGGCAGTTCACTATGCTTTACATCAGACATTTATAGGTGAGGGAGAGAGTATCAGATTAAAGACAATAAACAACCCCCCTGAGGAACACTTGGAATGAGGAGTTTTCTTTAATATTCAGTATATTATGTAAAAATAGTGACTGATTTTATGTTAATGTCATGTGAAAAAATATATTGTAATACTTTCCTTATTACTGGATAGATGGATAGATGCTACCACCTACTGTTTGATCCCCTTGATCTCATCCCTCCTTTGTCATTGTAGACAGTCTACCAGGTCACAGACTCTAAATACAAACTACCAGCTGATCTCGGTATATGTGCATACTGCACTTTCCTACCAATTACATTCTCTGTATTTATGTCCTACTCTGCCACCGTTACGTTCCCAGACCTGCTCTGTGTCTGTCGGCTCACACTCATCTACACCAAACGTGTGACAAGGACTTCAACACATGTCCAACGGAAGCTTGGCAGTCTGTCTTCTGCACTGTCACTTGGTGTTTCTTCTGGCTGCCTGCCACCAGGCTGTTCCATTCACAGCTACACTGATGATCCCTGCCTTGTTTCCCTGTAATGTGTGATCCATCATTACTGTCAGTAAAATGCAGCGGTCTGTGTGGACTGACCTGTCATTGCTGTCATTTCTTATGACTGTGGGTTCCAGAGAGCCAAAGGTAAAGTTACAGCAGCAACAGAGGATGTTAGCTCCTGTGTTGTATGTGTCTGGAGGTCTCCAGGCATAGGTTAAAGCCTGAAATCACAGTTCTGTGTATAGATGCCTTAAAATAGTTCCCATGTACGTCTCTCCTGTGGAGCTGAGCATCCCAGTTCAACGAGGACTCTGTTCCAACTCTGTAAATGTTCCAATGGGAAACAGATTCTGAAGAAGAGTAAGGATACAGAAAGTCCCATCCTGCAAGCTGACTGGGTTGGTTCTTAATATTTGTAACGCAAGCCTGGCTGTCCAACTTTAAGGTGGAAATGCTCAGCCATGATGCTGACTTTGAGCAGAGAAGTGCAGGAGTCCTACTGATAGATACGTGTCATATTGTCACTGTTACTGAACACAGAAAAACACAGGGGGCTCCTGTGGGTGTCTCTGAAAGGCTGTGCACTGGATATAACAGCTGGTTACAGACTGGGCTGTAGCATCGTGTCTCATTCCTGAGGTGTGCTGTGGACCTGCCTGCTGCTGAAGTTTGCTGCCCTGTCATCACAAGCACAGTGGGCAAACACAGCACAGGATGTCTTGAGA
>NW_007578624.1:299073-301258 GCF_000690725.1 Stegastes partitus
GACAGTTCTGTTCAGTACAGGAGGGTTTCCAGCCCTCCTCCTTCCTGACTTCACTGCAGCTGTATAGATGTTATGCAACTGGACTTCTGGCAAACCAAACGATGGGTGGTCTTCACCCCAGGCAAAGGCAGGAACCAGAGGGGCCCATGAAGCACAGCTCTTAAAGGGCCATACCAGCTATTTGCATTGCACTACTATAAAGCTGGCAGATATGCAAACCAGAGATTTAACAAAACTACAATCAAAACTGATGGAGGCAAAATCAAGATCTGTTGGCTACTTTAAAGTCAGGTTCCAAAAACCCTGGAGTGAGCCTACACTTCCCATAATGCAACTTGGCAGCATCTCCTCACTTGGTAAATGTCGCAGGTCCTGTCAAACTTCAGTTGATAATTCAGACTTCCCACCAAAAAAGTGCAGCTACTGGTGAGACTCCTTGGAATCATCAGGGTCTGTCTGGTTTTGACTCAGGTGACGTTGATCAGAAACACGGTTTAGGAGGTGTTTCTCCTCATGTACAATTTGACAACACTTTGCTTGTAACAGTAGAACGACTCATACGGCCGCATGTTTCCTGCTTTTTCTGTCATAAAGGCGATGATGGGCTTTTTGGGGAACAGAGGCAAGACATGGGTCAAAGTGCCATCTGAAGCATCACAGAGGTGTCCAGCTGATGTTTCCTCTGGATTCTTTCACAGGAGAGCCTCTCATGTGTAACCTCTGTGGTTATTGGTCACGTCATGAGAACCACTGAAGGACAAATGTTNGCCCAGGACAGAGGGGCATCGCACCTACAGCCGGTTATTCATTTTATACAAAAGCAATAAAATGTTTACTAGCTTGCATTTTTTGTGCAATTTCACAGTGTCCTATACACTTTACAGACAGAACCCCCTGACACCAGAGTTTGTACAACAGCACTTTTACACTATGACTCTCACGCAGCATGCAGAAAGAAACTGTCCAAACAATCCAGGCACCATAACTCCACTACCTGCTCCAGATACCAGGGCTGGGTGTCTTTTTTTCTCACTTTTCCATTTAAAGCTGCCCTTTTTTTTAAGTTATTTTTTTGGCCTTGGTGCCTTTATTGGATAGCTTTAGTGAGAGGGAGACAGGAAAGTAGGGGAGAAGAATGGGGGGAGGACATGTGGGACATGCAGGATTTGAACTCATGACCTCCACATTGGGACTGTAGCCCTGCACATGGGACGCCAGCTCAACCAGGTGAGCTATAGCGGTGCCCCAAAGCTGCCTTTTTTTGCAATAATGACAGCAAGTAATGTGAAAGGAGTTACTCATAGCAACTCAGATACATAGAAGTAGCAGCAGCTCTGCAGTTCCACACAGCTATGCTGTGCCTTCAGCAGCTTTCAGCACCTTGGTCTGGTTTTACAGCCGACTGAAATATATTTAGTGGAAGAGTTAACCATTTAAGCAACAGTCCAGACTGCAGGTTGCTGTTACATGCTACCATGTATTTTCTTGTCCTGCTAAAATGTGATGTGTCTATGTTGTTACCTTCTGTCACTTTGTATTGTGTGTCCATTTGTCCCAGGTTACAACAGAGTTTCTTACAGTTAAGAAAACGATTGACTAAAGACGTTGAACCAGTTCAAAATGCTTAATGTCAATCTATGGGTGCACAGTAACAATCAACGTCTCTCCTTGCTCACCATCTCATTATCCTCACTGGTATTGGTCATGTTGCACCGCCACACCTTGCACTCTTGTAAATACCTGCAGATCTATGGTTCTTATTTACATTGTTCCTCACTGTATATTTGTTGTTGCACCAACCCACCAGAACAAATTCCTCGTACTGTGCAAACTACACCTGGAAATAAATCTGATTCTGAATATTTCAGTGAAGTATCAGGAAGGTAGTCATGATGCACAGATAAGTGAGACAACCACAGAAGCCACAGGTAAACAGAGGTAACTCACCCAGGGGGTCAGCCTTGCCATCCTTGTCCGGGACTGTGAACACACCCACCACCTTGTGACCCTGCTTTCTCAGGTTGGAGTAGACCTCCTGTCCAAACAGGCTCTGGCCAATAATAGCTAGTTTGAGCTTATTCTGGTAATAATGCTGTAACGAGAGGAAACAACACGTTAGATTCAGTTCTGTTCAGTGCATATCTGCAATGTTAAAAATGCTGCAAATGCTTCTCCACAGTAAGAG
>NW_007578624.1:302523-314265 GCF_000690725.1 Stegastes partitus
CAATGCTTAGAAATTAGAACCTAATTAGGTGTGGGGTTCAGGGGGGCCATGCTAGTATTTTCCAGGCCCCCTGATCCCTACCTCCAGCCCTGGTCCAACAAGCCTTAAGTCTTTGTTATTGGCTGGAGGCAGCTCTGAGAACAGCTATTGGCTGCTGGAGACCACAACCCCTCATCCAGAGTCAAAAGTTCAGGAGCCTGCCGGAGGCCCCCACCCACATCTGAGGAGCAGCACATGTGTGCATGCAGGAGGAGCAGGGCTCGGGTTTCCCTGCGCACATGAACGCTCCTGTCAAGTGCAGGAGGCACCGGCTCCGCGTGCAACGTGTTTCATGATGCATTCAAAGCAGCTCCCTACAGTCAGGAGGTGGGCAAATGAAACGGCATCAGGCTGCAAAACAGCCCTAAAAATGATGGTGAATGAGCTGATTGTCTGTGCAGCCTGCAGGATCCGACCTAAGCCGCTGACGGGCTCCAGTGTGGAGCTGGTTGCTGATGCAACTCCTCCAGAGCTGCTGGAGCGGAGGCCAGCGGAGGAAGAGCAGGGAGCGGACAGGGACGTGGCACACTGACACCAACACTGAAACCCAACCAGTACTGAAAATACTGCAGCGGAGTGACTGAGGAGCTCCTGGGAATGACTCTGAACCAGAACCGAGCCGGGCTCAGTCATCTCCATCTAACCCGAGCCTGGCCATGCATTCACTATTTACTAATTGGATTTTGTCAAATCAGTGCAGCTCAAGTATCAAACGCGTTCCTTGGTGCAGAAATGCAGCGATACTCACGGACGAGGTGGAGAATTTCCTCAACACTTGACTCGCTGTCCACAACATAATGGCGGTGTTTTCTGTTATTTAACAAATAGAAAGAAGAAGAAAATAAATCCAGACGCTGCGCAGTTGTTCTGAGCTGCTGTAGAGGAACCAGCCCTGCGCTGTCCACACACCTGCCCCGTGTGCGTGTCGGTGTGTCGGTGAGTCAGTGGCGGTGTGGCCGCGGTCCGGCTCGCCTCAGCAGCTTATAGCCGACAGCAGCCGACCGACGTCCTGCCTGGCGCCGTGCGTGCGCGGTCACGCAGCGCTTACTACGTTCTGCCTGCGCGAGCACGCGTGGGAATCCTGAGAACTCGGGGTCAGTCACTGCAGGGCCTTTACTGCCGAGTCCGATAGTTTCCACGTCCAAGAGCAGCTCATCTACTTTCATGTAGATCCATTTATGAAGTGGATGCACCATGAAGATCCAAATCTGAATGAAAATACAAACAATAATGATTTTCATGATGACTGAATGATTTTGTGATTTTTCTTTTTAGTAGTTTTTATGATGATGAGCACAATAAAACACAGGACAAAGACGGTGGACAAATACTTTTTCATTTACTAGCTTATAAAAATATCACAGAGAACAGAGACGTGTTTTAAATTGCAATTTTACTTACAATGTAAAAAATATAACGATATACCAATTTAAAAAAAAATAATAAGCTCAAAAATGCAACTAGACCAACAATACAGTAGTAATATAGTGTAATATAACAATATAGTGTCTGTGATGGTGTGACAGGCAGCAGCCAGCAGTGGAGCAGGTAGTGACACACAAGCACTACAGTGGGAAACACAACTATTTGATAAACTGCTGATTTTGCAAGTTTCTCCACTTACAAAGAATGGAGAGGGCTGTCATTTTTTCTTTAAGTACACTTTGACTGTGAGAGACAGAATCTAAAACAATCCAGAAAATCACATTGTATGATTTTTAAATAATTAATTTGCATTTTATTGCATGAAATAAGTATTTGATCACCGAGCAACCAGCCAGAGTTTTGGCTCTCACAGACCTGTTAGTTCGTCTTTAAGAAGCCCTCCACTCGTTACCTGTATTCACTGCACCTGTTTGAACTCGTTACCTCTATAAAAGACACCTGTCCACACACTCAGTCAGTCAGACCCCAAAGAGCTGTCTAAGGACACCAGGGACAGAACTATAGACCTGCACAAGGCTGGGATGGGCTGCAGGACAACAGGCAAGCAGCTTGATGAGAAGGCAGCAACTGTTGGTGCAATTATTAGAAAATGAAAGAAACTCAAGATAACTGTCAGTCTCCCTTGAGCTGGAGCTCCCTGCAAGATCTCGCCTCGTGGAGCATTAATGATCATGAGAAAGGTGAGGGATCGGTCCAGAACTACACGGAAAAACCTGGTCAATGACCTGAAGAGAGCTGGGACCACAGTCTCAAAGGCTACCATCAGTAACACACCGCCATGGATTAAAATCCTGCAGACCACACAAGATCCCCCCTGCTCAAGCCAGCACACATCCAGGCCTGTCTGAACTTTGCTGATGACCATCTGGATGATCCAGAGGAGACATGGGAGAAGGTCATGTGGTCAGATGAGACCAAAATAGAGCTTTTTGGTTTAAACTCCACTTGCCGTGTTTGGAGGAAGAGGAAGGATGAGTACAACCCCAAGAACACCATCCCAACCATGAAGCATGAGGGTGGAAACGTTGTAGTTTGGGGGTGCTTTTCTGTAAAGGGGATGGGGTGACTGCACCGTATTGAGGGGAGGATGGATGTATCGCAAGATTTTTTGCAACAGCCTCCTTCCCTCGGAAAGCGCACTGAAGATGGGTCATGGCCGGTTCTTCCAGCATGACAATGACCTGAAACACACAGCCAGGCCAACTAAGGAGTGGTTCTATAAGAAGTGCTTCAAGGTCCTAGAGTGGCCTAGCCAGCCTCCAGACCTGAACCCAACAGAAAATCTTTGGAGGACTCCATGTTGCCCAGAAAGATCTGGAGTAGATCTGTGAGGAGGAGTGGGCCACAATCCCTGCTGCAGTGTGTGCAAACCTGGTCCAGAACTACAGGAAACGTCTGACCTCTGTAACTGTGAACAAAGGTTTCTGTACCAAATCTTAAGTTTCTATTGTATCAAATACTTATTTCATGCAATAAAATGCAAATTAATTATTTAACAATCATACAAAACAGATTCTGTCTCTCACAGTTGAAGTGTAGCTAGGATTAAAAATTAAAGTGTCAGTGAACATTTTGGTCGGCACATTCTGTGCTCTGAGATCATTTATGAAAAAAACAAAAGTCCTACAGCAACAAGACTCACACTGGGTGAAAGAGGATGGAAATGCCTGCCTTTTTAGGTGGAAATTGTAAGGAGACGAAGTTAATTGCAACATTTTCCAAAAAATGCATCTGGTCAAAATTTAGGGTGGGTGACGTGTGATATCACCCACGCTAGCTCAAGAAAAATTCAGGATTTTCAACTGCGACTGCGTAAAAACCATAAGAGTCTAAACGTGGCTGGGTTTCGGCAACTTCCCGTTCATGTCGATGAGGATTTGTGACCCATTTGTTTGCTTATTTCATAAAAACTGCACGAGCTGCACATTTTGTTTGAATATCTAATTTACATGGGTTTTCTCAAAGCTGCAGGATGAGTGAGGCGCCAAAAATCATGTTGGAACAATCGATAATAAGAACAAGCCCGAGGATTAACAATAAGTGTGCTTCAAGTCACTGGGACACTTAATAACAGATCCTCTTAAAGCAGTGCATTAACATAAAAAACAAATGAATCTGCCAAACTGTTGAATATTCAGGGCTTTGAATTTATTTGACTTTTACCACAATATACATTTTATAGCAGAAAACTACAAGGGAACCCACAGAGTGCAGTTCTTCGCCAAAGCCAACGCTGTAGGCTCTAAATTCTACAGAGTGACCCAGATTTAAACCAAAATTTAATGGGTTCTTCCTTTGCCTCCGTTTCACCTCCACATCGGCAGAGTGAAAATCTTTTATGTAATATTTATGCACTATCATGACACATAGTGCTGTTTTAACACTTGTTTTGTTGCCTAAAGCAAACCCCAGTGGGACTCAGACTTCTGGTGTCAAGGTCCTGTGTTTTGTAATTGTCATTTCAAGTTTATGGGAATATAGTTTCAGTCTAGTGGCACAAATGTCTGCTTATATTACGGCCACAGTGCACAACAGAGTTAAAACTTCTCAACTTAAAGGGGAGACGAAGCACTCAGTCAAGTCAGCATAATTCACTACATGTACTCCCTTTCTGTTCAGAGGGTTTATAACAAACACGACAAACATGAGCATATAAAAGGAAAAAGAAGATTGTTTGGTGTCTTCTCTCCAGAGGGCACTGCCATCTTGGAGGGCACTACCTGGTGACGTCACGGGGTTGGTTAGCTTCACAGGTTTAAGACGGATTGTGGACAATAAAGACAGTAAAGGATGGAGACCGAGGAGCCACAGATGATCAGGGAGGCCACTACTCCTGGATAGAAGAATGAATTTTACAGGGTTAAAGCCATGAAACAGTCCACTTTCATAACCTGCCACTGAAACAGAGACCAGTGCTGATGAAGAGGAAGAGCCTTGATGATGGGCTCTGACTCCAGGGTTAGTAGGGAACACATTCTGGAGGAGGATCACACTGAGGAGGAGGTGGTGGAGTCCAGCAAGCTAGTGGTTCACCGGACAACAGACTAAAGCCTGATGTCCTGTCTGTGTTCAACTTCACTCGCTGAAACATCGCTCTGCTGACCGAGCAACGTATTCTGAAAAGTCCACCACAGGGAAACAGAGCTACATGGAGCTAAACGGTTAATAATAAAGATCTGTACTGACTGACACTCTTTGATAAGAGCATCATCACTGACAGCAATAAAGTTCAACACAAAGCCTCTGACTGTGTCTTACTGACATGTTTCACCGTGAACACCTGTTGTCCTCCAGCTGAAAGATTTCCATCACATCAGAGTTATCTGATGGGAGCTAGGCTTTGTTTATTTCTTATATATCTATATATGTTTTAACCCTAAGTATCGTTATTTGCCTCACTGCGAGGAGGTCCTGGGTTGGAATCTGTTCCTGGGGTCTGTCTGTGTGGAGTTTCCGGGTTCTTGTGTTTCCTCCCACAGTCCAAACACCTGCTGAGGTGAACCTGTGATTCTGTTCTGGCCGTAGGTGTGAGTGTGAGTGTGCTTGGTTGTCTGTCTGTTGTCTGGCAATGGATTATTCATAAATTGAATGAGCAGATTGTATTATTAGGATATTTATGTGTGTATTTCAGTCATTCTTTGATGTAATAAAATGTGTAAAATTTAACCTGTTATTCAGAAGTGTTGGCCAGTGCCAAGATCCAAAGGTGAGCAAGGCAATATAAATGAACTATTAATTATATGCAACAGATCAGTTATGCTGACACACTTTTGTAATTTTGTTAATTTGAATGGTAAAAGGTGTCTCCGGTACAGGTATGAAAACAGATAAAGAGTACGGTACACACCGCCCTTTTAAAAAATAAATAAATCCAAGAACAGCAAAATGCCATCACAAGACCTGCAGGTTCAGCTGTTGGAGTCAAAGTGCTGCATCTATAATCATAAAGAGATCAGACAGCTGTGGCCTGTATGGACAGAGTGCCGAGGGTTTCATCAACCTTAATGTGGTAGTTTATGTGTTTTCAAAATGACTTCCATTATCTGTACTGTGATTAATAACAAAAGATTTGCTCCATGTGTACTCAGTACATGCTTCCTGTGCAGGTTCTCTGTTGTTAAAACCAAAAAATGTGTAAAATTTACTTGTAACCTCTCTAACAAAAGAATCAAACACTAAGTGGGTACTAAGGTGACGTCTTAAACAACCACTTATGCACAATGTTTAACCACAAAGTCCTTTAAAGTTCCTCAGCACTGCCCTGCATCCATTTGGTATTTGAAAGCTCTCAGGCTGATCTGGGCTCAGATACAGCGACAAGAGAGTCGGGTACATTTTACTGTTTTATTCCAGCTCCACTATACTTGCTGGTTCTGGTTCTTTGGCTTTGCAGCTGCTCAACACCTGCCTGGACTCCCACACAGAACTGGCTGTGACCAAACATGCATCTGGCACCATCCACACTGGACTGCCCTGCACAGGTTCCAGAGGGGCAAAGGTTCAGTGTGCAGGGAGACAGGGCACTGACACATGACATCCTGGGCAGCCATGCAGTTGGCCTTACAGCTACATATTAAGGTTAGATTTCACCGTGTGGACCTTAAACCTCCTGGCAAGTGCAGTTGTTTCACCCATTAAGTGTCCTTTTGCACCTTGAGACAATAAAAAATATATATAAATCAAAATGAAACACTCCGGTGCTGTTGCAACACTCTGCTGTCGCTAAATGAGAGATCTTAACTTTTATAACAGGTGCAAGAAGTGTGTTCCAAAAAGTTATCGACTGATCAAGGTTTGTCCTGACAAAGGAACAAACTGTACTAACCTTAAAAAGAGAATCAGGAAAAATAGCTCACTTCAAGGAAAGAAATCTGAACAAATATCAAATGAACCACAGTGCACAAGATCAGCAGCCTTGTTCCCACTTGCCTGATGATTGTGACACCAGAAAGGATCCAAAGAGAAACCAGGGGAGCAGCTGTGATTTATTTGTGAATCGTTTCGACAACATCAAAAAGAGGACTAACGGTAAGAGCACTGGTGGTGGATGACCCGTCCTTCTTCTTCAAGTTCCTTTCCACGCCGCTGTTTGAATTAAAAAGTGCTGGTTTCCTTCCAGATCACTCCTCCTCCAGCCACTGCAGTCAATCAGTCATTGAACATAATTCAACTAAACATGTCAGGTCAGAAGAGTGTGTGGTGTACGCTTAAATCTCAAACAAAAATATGAACACGTCATGCTCCTGGATAAGAAGCAGTCCTGGAAGGCAAAAAGGGGAAACATGCCCAAAATCTCTTTAACATTTTGGAAAACACTTGATTTCGTGTCATCACAGGAAACACAGTGGGTGAAATCACTGGTGGATGACTTTACCACAGACAAAGTGCCAGTGCCGGAGAAGCAAAGACAAAAAAAAAACAACACAATTTAAAATTCTACTGACAGGAACAGGTGCTGACATGGTGCTGGATTTCTTTGTGTTTTAGCTACAGCTGCTGCCATGTCTTGTAGTTGCTGCTGAAGAAGTCCAGGTGGCTTCTGGTTCTCTAACCAGGCCAGTTCATGAACGGCTTCTCCAGCTGTGTGGCCCAGCACTGGCACATTGCTGCCCAAAAGCATTAACTGGTGCATATAAAAGGAGGGATTGGGGAGGTCAGGCACGTTCTTCCCCAGGACATAGGACCCATGCTAGTGTTACACACTCTACAACAAGTTACAGGTGACAGACGACGAGACGTTCTCCCTCTTCACGGCCTCTGCTGGAGCACTGAAGGCAGCAGAGCGACCGGGTCACAGGAAACGAATTCCTGCTCCAAACTGGACACCGTCACATATCCTACAAGAGGAGAGGAAACAAAGGTGAGAAATTATGGAAGAACATTTTGAAGCTCTCAAGCTTGGAAAGACATTTCTCATGAAGGGTGTTTCTAACTGCAGCGAAGACAAGGCTGCTACCTTGCTGCTGTGTTTTAGAGGACGCCTAACTGGAATGTCTTCTGAAGCTAAACCTCCAGTGGTGCATTAGAGCAAAATGATTTGAAGCTGATTATTGACAGGTTGGACAGTGATACTAACAGATGTTGCACTCTGTTAGCAGGGAGGAAGAAAAGCAGAGAAGCATTTATATTGCATGTACGAGGGTTGATCCAAAGGTTTTGAGACCGTACCAGATTCAAATTTGGCTACCTCTCTGTTGAAACAGTGTCCTGGTGCAATGATGCACTGCTCCCAATGCTGCTGCTGCAAAACCTAAAACACCTAAAACACAGCCTGGAAGCCCANTAATGGGTTCTTCCTTTGCCTCCGTTTCACCTCCACATCGGCTGATCTTTTATGTAATATTTATGCACTATCATGACATATAGTGCTGTTTTAACACTTGTTTTGTTGCCTAAAGCGAACCCCAGTGAGACTCAGACCTCTGGTGTCAAGGTCCTGTGCTTTGTAATTGTCATTTCAAGTTTATGGGATTACAGTTTCAGTCTAGTGGCACAAATGTCTGCTTATATTACGGCCAGCCTGCACAACAGAGTTAAAGCTTCTCAACTTAAAGGGGAAACGAAGCACTCAGTCAAGTCAGCATAATTCACTACATGTACTCCCTCTCTGTTCAGAGGGTTTACAACGAACACGAAAAACATGAGCATACAAAAGGAAAAAGAAGATTGTTTGATGTCTTCTCTCCAGAGGGCACCGCCATCTTGGAGGGCGCTACCTGGTGACGTCACGGATATAGACACAATAAGGACAGTAAAAGATGGAGACCGAGGAGCCACAGATGATCAGGGAGGCCACGACTCCTGGATAGAAGAATTAATTTTTCAGGGTTAAAGCCATGAAACAGTCCACTTTCATAACCTGCCACTGAAACAGAGACCAGTCCTGATGAAGAGAAAGAGCCTCGATGATGGGCTCTGACTCCAGGGTTTGTAGGGAACACATTCTGGAGGAGGATCACACTGAGGAGGAGGTGGTGGAGTCCAGCAAACTAGTGGTTCACCGGACTACAGACTAAAGCCTGACGTCCTGTCTGTGTTCAACTTCACCCGCTGAAAGCAGACGTACAGCAGCATCAGTCCACCGCAGGCTAACAGAGCTACATGGAGCTAACTATAAAGATCTGTACTGACTGACACCTGTCACAGACATGTAGCTGTTTGATAAGAGCATCATCACTGACAGCACTAAAGGTCAACACAATGCCTCTGACTGTGTCTTACTGACATGTTTCACTGTGAACACCTGTTGTCCTCCAGCTGAAAGATTTCCATCACATCAGAGTTATCTGATGGGAGCTAGGCTTTGTTTATTTTATATATATATATGTATATATATATATGTTTTAGCCCTAAGTATCATTATTTGCCTCACTGCGAGGAGGTCCTGGGTTGGAATCTGTTCCTGGGGTCTGTCTGTGTGGAGTTTCCGGGTTCTTGTGTTTCCTCCCACAGTCCAAACACCTGCTGAGGTGAACCTGTGATTCTGTTCTGGCCGTAGGTGTGAGTGTGAGTGTGCTTGGTTGTCTGTCTGTTGTCTGGCAATGGATTATTCATAAATTGAATGAGCAGATTGTATTATTAGGATATTTATGTGTGTATTTCAGTCATTCTTTGATGTAATAAAATGTGTAAAATTTAACCTGTTATTCAGAAGTGTTGGCCAGTGCCAAGATCCAAAGGTGAGCAAGGCAATATAAATGAACTATTAATTATATGCAACAGATCAGTTATGCCGACAGAGTTTTGTATTATTTTGTTAATTTGAATGGTAAAAGGTGTCTCCGGTACAGGTATGAAAACAGATAAAGAGTACGGTACACACCGCCCTTTTAAAAAATAAATAAATCCAAGAACAGCAAAATGCCATCACAAGACCTGCAGGTTCAGCTGTTGGAGTCAAAGTGCTGCATCTATAATCATAAAGAGATCAGACAGCTGTGGCCTGTATGGACAGAGTGCCGAGGGTTTCATCAACCTTAATGTGGTAGTTTATGTGTTTTCAAAATGACTTCCATTATCTGTACTGTGATTAATAACAAAAGATTTGCTCCATGTGTACTCAGTACATGCTTCCTGTGCAGGTTCTCTGTTGTTAAAACCAAAAAATGTGTAAAATTTACTTGTAACCTCTCTAACAAAAGAATCAAACACTAAGTGGGTACTAAGGTGACGTCTTAAACAACCACTTATGCACAATGTTTAACCACAAAGTCCTTTAAAGTTCCTCAGCACTGCCCTGCATCCATTTGGTATTTGAAAGCTCTCAGGCTGATCTGGGCTCAGATACAGCGACAAGAGAGTCGGGTACATTTTACTGTTTTATTCCAGCTCCACTATACTTGCTGGTTCTGGTTCTTTGGCTTTGCAGCTGCTCAACACCTGCCTGGACTCCCACACAGAACTGGCTGTGACCAAACATGCATCTGGCACCATCCACACTGGACTGCCCTGCACAGGTTCCAGAGGGGCAAAGGTTCAGTGTGCAGGGAGACAGGGCACTGACACATGACATCCTGGGCAGCCATGCAGTTGGCCTTACAGCTACATATTAAGGTTAGATTTCACCGTGTGGACCTTAAACCTCCTGGCAAGTGCAGTTGTTTCACCCATTAAGTGTCCTTTTGCACCTTGAGACAATAAAAAATATATATAAATCAAAATGAAACACTCCGGTGCTGTTGCAACACTCTGCTGTCGCTAAATGAGAGATCTTAACTTTTATAACAGGTGCAAGAACTGTGTTCCAAAAAGTTATCGACTGATCAAGGTTTGTCCTGACAAAGGAACAAACTGTACTAACCTTAAAAAGAGAATCAGGAAAAATAGCTCACTTCAAGGAAAGAAATCTGAACAAATATCAAATGAACCACAGTGCACAAGATCAGCAGCCTTGTTCCCACTTGCCTGATGATTGTGACACCAGAAAGGATCCAAAGAGAAACCAGGGGAGCAGCTGTGATTTATTTGTGAATCGTTTCGACAACATCAAAAAGAGGACTAACGGTAAGAGCACTGGTGGTGGATGACCCGTCCTTCTTCTTCAAGTTCCTTTCCACGCCGCTGTTTGAATTAAAAAGTGCTGGTTTCCTTCCAGATCACTCCTCCTCCAGCCACTGCAGTCAATCAGTCATTGAACATAATTCAACTAAACATGTCAGGTCAGAAGAGTGTGTGGTGTACGCTTAAATCTCAAACAAAAATATGAACACGTCATGCTCCTGGATAAGAAGCAGTCCTGGAAGGCAAAAAGGGGAAACATGCCCAAAATCTCTTTAACATTTTGGAAAACACTTGATTTCGTGTCATCACAGGAAACACAGTGGGTGAAATCACTGGTGGATGACTTTACCACAGACAAAGTGCCAGTGCCGGAGAAGCAAAGACAAAAAAAAAACAACACAATTTAAAATTCTACTGACAGGAACAGGTGCTGACATGGTGCTGGATTTCTTTGTGTTTTAGCTACAGCTGCTGCCATGTCTTGTAGTTGCTGCTGAAGAAGTCCAGGTGGCTTCTGGTTCTCTAACCAGGCCAGTTCATGAACGGCTTCTCCAGCTGTGTGGCCCAGCACTGGCACATTGCTGCCCAAAAGCATTAACTGGTGCATATAAAAGGAGGGATTGGGGAGGTCAGGCACGTTCTTCCCCAGGACATAGGACCCATGCTAGTGTTACACACTCTACAACAAGTTACAGGTGACAGACGACGAGACGTTCTCCCTCTTCACGGCCTCTGCTGGAGCACTGAAGGCAGCAGAGCGACCGGGTCACAGGAAACGAATTCCTGCTCCAAACTGGACACCGTCACATATCCTACAAGAGGAGAGGAAACAAAGGTGAGAAATTATGGAAGAACATTTTGAAGCTCTCAAGCTTGGAAAGACATTTCTCATGAAGGGTGTTTCTAACTGCAGCGAAGACAAGGCTGCTACCTTGCTGCTGTGTTTTAGAGGACGCCTAACTGGAATGTCTTCTGAAGCTAAACCTCCAGTGGTGCATTAGAGCAAAATGATTTGAAGCTGATTATTGACAGGTTGGACAGTGATACTAACAGATGTTGCACTCTGTTAGCAGGGAGGAAGAAAAGCAGAGAAGCATTTATATTGCATGTACGAGGGTTGATCCAAAGGTTTTGAGACCGTACCAGATTCAAATTTGGCTACCTCTCTGTTGAAACAGTGTCCTGGTGCAATGATGCACTGCTCCCAATGCTGCTGCTGCAAAACCTAAAACACCTAAAACACAGCCTGGAAGCCCA
>NW_007578625.1:0-2515 GCF_000690725.1 Stegastes partitus
GTAGGAACTAGGCTGAGGTAGGAAACTAAAGATGTACCTCAAAGTGCAACATTCAAAGTGCAAAACATTTAAACATTATTTATCTTTTCATTAAGTCACTTTTCAGTTTTTAGTGAATTGATTTTTTCCTGACTTGTTTGCCCAAAGAAAAAGAAACGTTCTAGAACTTGGGTCATAAAAGTGCAATATTCAGCCCAAATGAATAAGTAAAAAACAAAACAAAACAACAACAAAACAAACAAAACACAATAACTTAAAAAGAGTTAGTCGGAGTCCAAGGTCATGGACAGAACTACTACTTTCTGTCCAGTGAGTGAAAATACCTTAACTGAATGAAGATCTGTCACTGGTTACAGTGCACATAAATAACTATAATAATAATAACAATTAATGGGGAAAAAAGTCCAAAAGTTTGCAGGGCAAAAGGCAGTGTTACTTTCTGTCCAGCCTGAAAACCCCTTGAATGAAGATCCTCTGTCACTGGTCACTGTGGTCTCTCCCTGGTGGATCCCTGCTGTTTCTTGCTTCCTGTAAAAAACAAGATATGAACTGTTATTTTTATGCAGCTCACTTCTGCACACCAATATACTCATCTCCATTGGCAATACATTGTACTTCTATAACCCAATAAACAGGTCACAACAATATTTAATATACCTTCAAATCTTTTTGTTGGCATTCAAAATCAGCTGCTTCTCAAAGTTGGCATCTCCCAGCCGGTTTCTCCTGGGCCTGAATGAGATGAAACAAGAAATTTTAACATCATTATTATTGTGGCAAAAATAGTAACAGTAATCTGTATTAAAGGAATTGTGTACTGAGGCAAACACTGAAATAATTTGACCAAACTATTAGCTGCATAAGCATTAGAATAATATCACCAAGACAGAACTATGATTGAGGCTGGGTATTTACTGTACTTATTACCAAAGCATATTAATTATGGAATATAATCACAGTTCATCCCTACCTGAATATTAGACCACCGATGCTGAAGAGCCTCTCTACTGGAGCGCTTGAGGGCAGTGCAGTGTTGTGTTTTATGAACAGCCTTTTGAGCTTTGTAAACTGCATGTATTCATCAAACCCATCTGTGGTTGGGGCTTCCAAATAGATGTCCACTTCAGTTTTTTGAGAAATCTGAGGTTTTCTGTTAAATCTGAAGAATGAAGCTGCAGGATCTTTCTTGTCACTTTCACCGCTGGACTGGGCTTGACCTGAGTCTCTTGCAGCTGAGTCATCAGAGTTGAGGGTTTGAAATTCTCTTTTCAGCATCAATCTGTACTGCATACGTTTCTCCTCATCTTGGACCCAGTCTAGCTTGAATCTTGGTACCAGCATAGCGGAGAGTATGTGCTCCCTCTTATCCAGAAGACCTGCCAGCCTTGCGCTCAGTGACTGCAAGATGCTCTCTATGAGGGGACGGCATGTAATGAGACCCTCTGCAGCAGTGGGCTTCATGCTCTCATCCAACAGGTCATTCATATGACATTGCAGCTGCACAATGGTTGGAGCCAGGTAGCCAAGAAAGATGTTCTTCTCTGCTTGGAGGATGTTTAGTGCAAGTGCTAAAGGCCTCATCACATCCACAAACTTGTGTATGAAGTTGACTTCATGTGGAGAAAATCGACGAAAGCCAAACTCATCACTCACAGTGTGCAGAATCAGCTCGTCGTGTAGGGGAGTGGCATCATTTGCAGGGGTGACCTCAGCCGCATTCATTTCTGCCTTGGTAGTTAGGGCTGCTATGCGAGACAGTCGCTCCATGGCAAGAAATATAGAGTTCCATCTTGTGTCATTTGGCACAACAAAGCCAATCCCAAGCTTTTCTTCCACAGTATCAGAAGCCTTTGGACTTCGCTTAACCCGGTTCCACAGAGCAGATGCTTTTGCAAAAACAGACCTCCATCTAGTTTTATAATGTGGCACAGTTACCTTTTCCGTATCTTTGGCCACTAGATTCAAGGTGTGAGCCATGCACCTTCTATGAGGGGGGAGAGAGGGATGATCCAGACGTGAGAGAGACTCAGGCTCCATCTGGTCATCTTCATCTGAGTCAGCAAAGGCTGACTCTGGTTCATTGTCATCTTCACTTTTAGTTTCATCAAAGTGGACCACTGTCTCTGGCTCTTCAGTATCAATAGCAACATCCATCCCAAAACAGTTGAACGCCTTGACAAAATTTGCAGCGTTGTCTGTTACTGTACACACAACCTTGTTGTGGATTTTGAATTCTTTGTTGACATCTGACAATAATTTTGCCAACACATCGTGTGTATGTGCTCCTTTAATCTGCCGGCATGCCAGTACTGCAGAGTGTCTCTTAGAAACATCAGTCTTGTTTAGCCAGTGGATAGTGATGCCCATAAATGCTTTGTTCACAGCTGACCAGCAATCTGCTGTTGTGCACACAGCATCGACCTCAGAAAGTTCAGTCTTAAGTTCACATATGTTTTCTTCAAATTTCTTGTTTAGCAGTGTCTGTATTTTTTTTCTTGATGGCACCTTTTTTGAT
>NW_007578625.1:28245-30033 GCF_000690725.1 Stegastes partitus
AAAGGACACACAGCTGGATGCAGATTCAGATTCAGATTCAGATTCAGGTTCAGGTTCAGGTTTGAGTCTCTGATGGATCCTGAAAGAAGAACATTAAGTCTCACATGTTCAAACACAGTCTCTCTGCATTAAACACTTTCGATTTATAAGTAGACAGTTGTCATGACCATGTGGTTCATTTGTAGTTTGTTGGGTCATTTGTAGTTTTGCCTGTGTTTTGCTGCCATGTTCTCTCTCCTGTGTGTGTGTGTGTGGCTTGTGAATGAGTGAATTAGGCGCAGGTGGTGTCGCTGATTGGCTGCCTCACCTGATTCCTACCACAGGATTGGTTAGGGGGCGGGCCCTAATCTAACTGCACTCTCCTCTCCAGCCTTGCCACCACCAGGAAACATCAGCAAACCAGAACATTGTTGCCTGTATTGTGGAGTGATGTGCCAGTAGTGTGCAGAAAGCCAGTACCCCGTGGATTTTGTGAACCTTTGAAAACCTGTAAATAATTGTGAATTACAGTAGTATGTATAAGGGAGAAGCCTTTTTTCTTTTAACCCTTTTTCTCCTGTTTTGTTTTTCATAGGAGGTAGGTTAGTTACTTGCCATTTATTTACCTTTTCTTTTGTTTAGGGAAGCTGGGGTTAATTTAGAATACTTGTTGTTTATTATATTGGCTCCTGTCTCCCTCTGAAGAGAATAACAACTGCTCATATTGAACTTGGCATACATTTTGCTGGCTTTTCTTGGAGTGGGAAGACTGGGGAAGCACACATTCATGTTTTGTCAAAGGTTCCCATAGACTGGGACATAACACAGTTTAATATTGTTGTTAACTAGGAATAGACAGATTTTCAGTTTGGCCAATTATCAGATCTGATATTCAGCATTTCTCCAATTATCAGTCTCATTGTTTTTTCTTTACTGATTTCTGATCAGATAAAGTCATTAAAAAATACTTTGGCTCTGATGCAGCTGCCTCTCTCTATCTGTAGTCACTCTGATCTCAAGCAACATCCTGCCCACAGCACAATCTGATCAGTTCAACTTAATGAGTAACAGCCAATTAACACTGAAGGATAATTGTTGAAAAGTTTACTTTGAAAGAAAGACGTAAACTGTGATTAAACAAAGGCTGACATAATGATTATTTTCATTTTTGATGAAACTGTCAATTATTTTCTGACTAAATTAATTAGCTGCTTGTTCTATAAATGTTTGTTTTTTTTTATTTAAAAATGTGGATCATCAGTGTTTCCCAAAGTCTAAGATGTAAGTCTTGTTTTGTCCAAAGATATTTAGTTTACTGTCACAGAGAAGGAATGAAACCAGAAAATATGAACATTTCAGACATCTAATCAGCTGCAATGACAATTAGACTGATTGTCTTAAAAAGATCCTCAAAGTGATGAATCAGTCATTAACATAGCTGACGGTTAATTTAATAGTTGAGAACTAATCAATGAATCATTTAATTATTACAGCAAAATAAACAGAAGTATTTTAATTCAGTTTTGTGTTATTCTAAATTTTGACAAGATTTAATTTTTACTGCAAATGTATATTGGTTCTAGATATTGGTGATCAATCTCCTTGATTACTAAAAATCATATTAGGCCCTGAACAAAAAACATATCAGTCAGCTGCAGACGTTTATAGAGGAGCAAATTACAAAAATAAATCAATAAAAGAATTTTTTAAAAAAAGTGGAAAAAAAGAAGAATAAATAAATCAATAAAGGATTAATAAACAAAACTGGAAATAAAAAGAATAAATATAATAATAATTAATTTAATATTA
>NW_007578625.1:31388-36160 GCF_000690725.1 Stegastes partitus
TTAATGTAACCTGAAGTCAACATAAAGTAACGTATCGGAGGATTTCTTTGTGGCTGAAGTGAACGTTAGCAGCGAGCTAACTGCTAACAGCAGTCAGACAGCTGCTAAACTCTGTGAACAGAATAATGCTAGTTAGCTGGTCGTCACTGAGCAAAGTGAGCTAAAGTTAGCTTGATGGTGACTAATAAAAAATATCGTGTTGTAATGACCTTTAGTAAACTTACTGACATTGTTTAAGTTAATCTGAACTAAGCTTACGTTAAATTGCTGAAGCTGAGTATTAAAGCTGTGGAGACACATTTTAAAAGAGTTTAAAGTGTCGTTTACTGACCTTCAGACGGAGAAAAGAAGCTGCGACACAACTTCTGACAAAGTGAAACTGAAAGTGAGAACAGGAAGCGCCGTGACGTCACTGTTGTCAGGGCAACGGAGCTGGAATCTGACTACTCCCTGATCCAAGAGTCTCGCGTGAGGTGTAGTAAAACGGGACTTTATGAAAATGTTCTGGAGCAAACTACAGAATCAATCCAAAGCCTGAGCTCCCAACGTGACACCATTCTATAAAGACGAGCTCTTTACTACAATATACAGAAGAAAGAAGAATCAAACACAGAACTGATGATTTAATTTCAAAAACTAAATGTCCCCAAAATCACCGTTTTACAGGAGCTACAGTAAAACCCTGAACCAAATCTTACATTTTAATATAAAACAAAACCTTGAAAATTAAATAAAGTAAGTTAATGTTCACGGTTTAATGTCTTGAAATAACAACATGATGACAGGACAACAACACAACTGATGGGGACCATTCACAAGTCTGTTTGTTTTGCTCTCTTAAAAAAAAACTTACTAACAAGACTTTTCATCTATTCAGACCACGGCCACCTCATAGGCCTACGTCTTCATTCACTTAAAAATATGAATATATTTAAGATTTATTTAAAACTAATTTGGTGACAAAAATGCTTCCAGTGAATTGTTTGAATGATAATGTTTTAAAACTAGGGTGGTATTGTGGCTCCAGAAGGTTCCTCCAGGTGTAGATATAACTCCATACGATTTAAGAAACATTTTTAAAATAAAATTTAAACATAATTAAATTCAAATTTCTTCCCTGAGATCTTGCGTCATCACTGATCCCTTTTGCATTTGCCGTTGCTTATGCTGCAGCTTTCATCGTAATCACCTTGTTTCAAGTCAACCTTATTTGAAAGGCAAAAACTGCACAATGACACTAAATTTGATGTGTAGTTCCTTTAAATTGTGATACTTTATTTCCAGGAATTATAGTTGAACTCCAACATGACTTCAGTTATTTTCTCAGGGAAAAAACACCAAAACATCTATTTAACTTTAACTATTGCATTTTTTCCCTGACATTTTTAGTTTAATATGGAATACAAAACGTGAGGTTGTTGATTAAATTGCAATTTTAAAAGTATTTCTACTTTTTGTTGTCGTTTAATCATCTTTTAGTGAAGGTAGTCAGATGTTTTAGGACTCCATCCATTTAATATTCCTCCCAATATGCATTTTAAGGATTTTTTTCACATCTCAAACATGTATTTATCCAGTAAATTTCATGGCTGGTGGGTTGTTTAAGTGAAATATGGCTAAAATGATGAGTTGGATGTCTGGGCAGGAACCTGCTGTAATGAACAGTCGGACACAAAGCCGAGCCTTAATGACTCCTTTAAATGTCAACGTGGAGGGAGCAGTTGTACATGTCAGATTAAAATCTCATTACCTCACAGTGAAGCTCTGTCAAAGCAGAGGATTTACCCAGAAACACTCGATTGATCCTCGGCGTTACCCTCGCAGCATCAGAGACGAGGCCGAGCCCCGGGCAAGCTGTGATATTTCACTTTGACCTTTACCTCACCTCTTTGCTGAGAAGTCCTCCTCCGTCTTCTGTCTGTTTGGGAGAAAACATCGCAGGAGCATATTTTACTTTGAACTCTGAAGGTCGAGGAGGGCCTCAGGTTGAAGGCCTTCCTGCCACCTCTGACCTCAAGAGCCTTAACGCCGCGAATCACATCCTAAGTGACATTTTCCTTCATTCAAATGAGCCAGAAATATATGCATTCTTCTTCTACAAATACCTCGTTTCACACAGAAGAGGACAAAAGCTGGATCTGATGGAGTTCAGGCGCCACCTGTCGTCCAAAACACACACCTGTCCAGAGTTACAGTACTCAGATTTCAACACTAACACTATATTTCTGTTTATATCCACCTGTAAAATCACAGATTAATGCTTCAGAGCTCAGTTCATTCCACAGAAAGGGTTTTCCTCTGAGCAGTAAATACGTGTATCGACACACAGCTGATTGAGATTAATCACGTTCTCGGTGGTTATCGATTCCCTGCTGATCTGTTAATCATCCTAATGCACAGAGCGACTGCACGTGGCGCTTACTGTAACTCCACTGCTGCAGTATTTCATGGTGAGTCGATGGTGACATTACACATCATAATATTTGAAGATGTTTAATTATGTAACGCATGTGTCCGCACTTTCAGACACTTTTAAAGCCTTTCTCAAAGCCAGAAATTGCATTGTTGGGAAGAAAATGATCTTTATTATAGTTGCTGAATCATTTTCTGTTGTCCAATTTAAAGCTCCAAAAACTTTGTGATAATTTTGTAATGTTTTTAAAGTTCTGTTCCATTTTTGGTTCATTGAGTCACTTGCAATGTCACAATCCACCACAAATCATAACAACCTGGATTCTCTGTAGCTAACCTTCTATACTTTAAAAACTGGTTCGAAAGGTGACACTCGTTCTGAATGTTTGATGTGTGGTTCTGTTGGAGAAATGTACCAAATCTAAGCTTAAAGTTGTGATATTTCAACAATTAAGTCTTTATTCTACATGTCTCATTTGAAAATCCATCAAAAATAAAACAAATGAGGCTGAAAAATGGCATACAGAGGAGCAAGTTGTTGGAAGATACATTCAGCATGGTGAAACATCTTCTAGTAGATGTTGTAAAGTATGTGGAGCCACAGTTTTCATTTCCAGTGTCTGTCACCTGTCACCGGAATTTATTTTTTTTATGTCCAGGTTTCTTTACTTTATGTATTTTACAAAACAAGAGAAATTCTATGCACAGAAGACATTTAAGTTCCTCTACTTCTAGCAATGGTTGTGCGGGACTTTAGATTGCAGTGAACCTGAGTTCTGAATCGAAAAAAAAAAAAAGGTAAAGTGATTCCTACATATTAATGATAAAATTATGAGTTGATTTAATTAAACAGATTTCTGAAATTCTTACAGTGTAAATCCACCACCGTCGTCATCTCATACATTCAAGTGTTCGTCTGTACATGAATGACACACTGAGTTAATGTTGAAACTACGTGTAAAACTCTTCCTGATGTTAGTGCTGTACATCGAACTACTGAGCTGAATGAATCACACGGACTAATCATCAAAAAGGAATTCAAATGTGTGATTCTAGTCGGTAAAAGGAGAATGAAAATCAGCTGAACACGTCGTCCGAGCGACATAGGAGCTTCTGAAAGGACTCTGCAAACATGCTGGCAAATATTCACAATCTGTCTGACATCAGAGAAACCAGGAGATCAGTTTTCAGTTCACTGTTCAGTTTCTCTCCGGCCACTAGAGGGCAGCAGTCGTCCACTGACTCCACGGTGGTTCATTTGAATCTGATTTGCATCGAGTGCTGCTCCCTTCGCCCATATTTTACAATAAATTACGACTCCCAGCTCACAGGTCTGTTGTTGAAATCCCAGCGACGTTCCTCGTTGTCCCGAGTCCAAAGTCTCCAAACCGACATCCAAACTCAGACTCTGATGATGCTGATGGAGGACGAGGCCCTGTGCAGCTGCAAGAAAAGAAGAAGAAGAAGAAGAAGAAGAAAACATGAACATATGGAGGTCAGCAGCCACATGTGCTGCCACGTGTCGCAGTACATGACGCCTGTTAGAGATTTATTGACTAATCAATGATTGTGACGGCAGGACATTTAGAGCGCAGGACGGACTGCTCCCAGCGGGCCTCTCTTCCAGCTCAGGATTCATTTAATTTAATTAACATCCCAGGCAGAGATCTCAAAGTTAACGTGGATTTCTAGTTACGTATACTGCAACATCTATCACGGTTTGCTACATTTTAGGGACTTAAATGAGTATTTTTGTCAATTAGAGCCTAACTGACCGTAAGGAGAAAAAAGCAGTCCCATCAAGAACTTTTTCCTGCATACATTAAACAAGACACTGTCAAGAAATGTAAATATAAAGCATTCACTCAGACATTGTATCATGGCCAATTTAGTCTTAATGTTTTGACACCAGTTCACCAAAAAGGCTCTTTTATGTTTCAGTGAAAATAGATTTCCACAAAGCAATGTCAGTTAATTAAACGTGTAGAATGTGAAAGAAGTGATTGCATGTTAAACATATTCATCTCCGTAAAAGGGACTTATAACACAGGTGCAGCCACTTGGTGCGAGAAGTCACACAGTTATTGAAATCATCAGAGTCCAGGAAATGTGTCTCAGTGATTGTAGTGTAAAGGCACCTGTATGTGGAAGGTCCAGAAAAGCATAGGCCAGGGGATGTTTGGCAGACACTAAACAAGATACATCATCAAGATGTGAAGCATGGTGGTGGTAGCATCATGATGTGAAGCATGGTGGTGGCGGCATCATGATGTGAAGCATGGTGGTGGCAGCATCATGATGTCAAGCATGGTGGTGGCAGCATCAAGATGTCAAGCACGGTGGTGGCAGCATCAAGATGT
>NW_007578625.1:37266-54882 GCF_000690725.1 Stegastes partitus
GGTGGTGGCAGCATCAAGATGTGAAGCATGATGGTGGCAGCATCATGATGTCAAGCACGGTGGTGGCAGCATCATGATGTGACACATGGTGGTGGCAGATGTTTCTTGGCAGTGTTCCCTTGAAAGGTTGTTTTTTTTTTTTGTCAAAAAAGCCTAAAAGTATTTTCTTACATATATTTGAACCAGTCGTATTCTATTTGGATTAGAGTATCTAATCAAATACTTTGGTTTTTGTGGTACAACTTGTCATATTAGTTAGTTAGTCATATAGTTTAAATAAAAATAAGTTTAATCTGATTTGAGATGGAGCAACCCAACAAGATCCGCTTCCAGCCTGGTGGTTTTATATTTAGCCCTGATGCCAGCAGCTCTGGTTGCTAGGAGATCTCCGATGCAGCTACAAAGGCCCTTCAGAGGAAACAAAATATTCCAGGAATAATCATGCATCACAGAGAAAAGTGCTGCAACAACACAAAGAAGAGGAAGTTTTGTGAATGAGTCACCCTGCTGCTGCGAACGGCTCCGTTGTGGTAGATGGGCGAGCTGCCGGCGGAGGCGTTGTAGTAGGACGACGAGGCTCGCACCAGTGGCCTCTTGGCTTTCTCCTTGGTGCCGTTGGAGTCGTTGTCTTTGATGATGTCGTACTGCCGGCAGAAGAGGGCGATGACGGCTGCAGGAGACCAAACACGAGTCAAACACGTGAAGAAACACACCCAGACGCGTACACAGACACAAACAACGCGCAGGCCGACCTGCCCACAGCAGCAGCACGGTGGTGATGATGAGCAGCTCCCCGGTCTGCAGGTGAGGAGTCATTCCCAGACCCTCCATCGCCGGTTCATCTGAGGACAAACACACTCGCTGCTGTCAGACGCCACCACGAACGCTCAGTTTATTCATTATCATTGTTTTGTTAAAGGATAAAGCCGGTGCTGCTTCGTTATCATCAACATTCTGTTACTTAAACCGAAGCTAATGGTGCATTTGGTGCTTTTTGCTGACTGAGTCAAAGTAATCGACAATGTTTGTGCAGACTTGTAGAAAGCAGGTTTTAACCCTCTGAACCCCAGGCAGCAGTTTCTGGGTGTTTTTCTTTGCTCTCGTCACTTTTTTTCCTCACTGTGGGTTCATTTCTCGGCGCAATATGAAATCCGGCGCCTCGATGGGAGCGGCACCCTGAATACAAGGACAGTATGACAGTTGGAATGACAGAGATGACGAAACATTTTTCCAAGTTTCTCCACAAGTGTAACCAATAAAAACCCCCCCAAAAAAACCATACTACAAACATACTATAAATGTTTTACTACTTGTGTTCTTAAATTGCTTCCAAACTTGTCTCTGATCTGCTCTGTGTAGCTGTAAAATATGTCACATTTTCTAATCAACATTATTGATAGTTTTGTCCTTCCTTCCTTCCTTCCTTCCTTCCTTCCTTCCTTCCTTCCTTCCTTCCTTCCTTCCTTCCTTCCTGCTAATACTGCTAATGTGCAAGTTACTATGTTTTTTGTGCATTTTTTTCAACAAAACAAAATCTATAAAACAGTAACATGTTAACAAAATGGTAAACATGACGTGGAGATCGTGACTTGTCTCGGGCAGACATTTTATTTTTCACATTTTACATTTGTTTCGGTATTTGTCTCCTCTCTGCTCTGTAAACACTGAAAACTCTGAATATTTGTCACCTGACAGTTGGTCACAGTCGAGTCAGTCACTGCTTCACAGTTGCGTCAGGAGAGAAGAATTTTTTTTGCTTTTTTACCAAATCTGGTTTATTGCAAACATTCTATTTTTGGCAAATTTTGAGAGACAACATTTTTGATAAAATTTTGAGCTCAGATTTGGTGAGGTTTTCTGAGGGAACATTTTCTGGCTATCACATTTTTAAAAGTTAAATCTGCTGGTGGGTTTTAAGGTTCAGAGGGTTAAAGAAACCTCAATTTTAAACCCTAAACTTGGTTTGACTGAGTTTTTAGCTTCAGAACAGGAAATAACAACTAGTTTAATCAGGCCTGCATGAAGCACGTGAAGACGAAAAGCTCTTGTCAGCACCGATAAGATGATTCACCAAGGCTCCATTATCATATTTCACCCCAGAGGAGTTAGAAATCGTCATGCATGTGCACAGAATATGAGTACAAGAACGTGAGCCTGCCAGAAGCTGTTGTCGGAGTGGATACGAGTGTGTTGGTGTGTATTTACGGTGGTCCAGGACTCCGGCTGGGTAGTGGTCGCTCCTCTCCAGCGTCCTGAAGTGGACGGCTCGGCTGGGTTGGCTGTCGCCGTGCGGCCCGACGGACTGCACCTGAATCAGAAAAAACATCTTTGAAAAAAAAAACAAAAAAAAACGCCAACAGTGAAGCTGAGATGGAGCCAACTCTGGGTGCATTCCCACACGGACATTAACGGAGGACGGCGTTACGTAACGGTGGGAAGAAACTGGCTGGTGAGGGTATATTTAGCGAGCGAGCGGTGCTTTGGTTCTTGGCC
Organism: Stegastes partitus; assembly: GCF_000690725.1. Taxonomy (NCBI): domain Eukaryota; kingdom Metazoa; phylum Chordata; class Actinopteri; family Pomacentridae; genus Stegastes; species Stegastes partitus. The sequence continues at coordinate 39,760 of NW_007578625.1, forward strand.
GCGATCCTGAATGATCATTGGAGGACGCAGAGTGAAAGGTAACTATAAATCTGAGCAACGTGCACGAAGGCAACACGTTTCTTGGCGTATTTCTCATTCAGACAGACCGCTGAGTTGAGATTTATGGCAGAAAATATAAATACAGGGAGACAAAATCCACCACAGACACAATTAAATCCACAGAGGTCTCATTGTGCCGCTGCCTCCAGTAAAGGTCAAATTTAGAAAGTTTTCTGTGGAAAATGACTTTGCAAAATATATCCTTGAATTAAACTTAAAGCATCCAAGTCTTTGTTCTTTAATTAGAAAGTTGGAGTGTCCTCTACCAGCCCTAATCTGTCCACTCATCCTGGATAACAACAGCAAACTCCACTGGGAAATTCTCCTCTTTTCCTGACCTCCCGCCCTCTGCAGGGAGGTCGGAGGCTGAACCCAGCCCCGCCGGGCCTGGCCAGGCTTCAACGCTTTGCTCAATGACACTTCTGCAGGACGTCTGCCTGCTGACGAGCACATTGAAGCTGAAGGACGGTCTGCAGCAGCCTATTAAGCTGTAATGGATTATAAAAAGTTTAATAGCGTCATGATAATGGACTCACATTAGAGACTCCCCCCTTCAGAGTGCAGCTGCAGCTTGATTTAAAGTTCCTGCAGTAATAACTGGGAGAGAAGTGTCACAGTTCAGCCTTATTCTACACTCAGACTTAAACGAATTAATTTCCATAAATATAAAGTCATTTACAATCTAAGAAAGTTTCTCAAATCGTCTTAACAGAAAGAGACACTTAAATGGACCTCAAGTTATCGCTTTAATTAAAAGTTTACACCTAAAAGATTTAGAGAAGGACGACGGATTCTGAAAATACGTGAAACATGACGGAAATGAAAGGTTAATAATTCATTAATGGATCAGACAGAAGCCATTAATACATTTTAGAGCTTTGCAATGTTGCGAAAAATCTCTGTCATCCTCCATTAATTCTATTTATTGAGCCTGTGTGAGCGAAACACCCCATAGTATTTGTGTTCACAGGCGAATGCTCAACATTCATCTGTGTTGGAAATGATCAAATGTTTGCGTATTTGTTAACATTTACAGCATTTATCTGCAGCGTGGACAGTGAATAAATGCCTGTTGCACGATCAAATGTAGCTGTGGGCAGATTTAAGGCCATTTTGAGTCTGTTTGTTTATTAGTAACTGTCCTAAATCCAACCGTTACTCATTCTAAGAAGCATTCATACAGCAACACTCCATTTTAATGAGCACCTCTAAAAGTTTGACATGTTTATTCATGTTTGCCCACAACCAAAACACCTCTTTTTAAAAAACATTAAAAATGCATAATATGCGATTACAGTGTTATACTGTGTAATTAAGCCGGAAGTAAACCATTCGACGCCAGTTACAGAAGCTTAAAGGGAGGGTTCATAGTAAGTACGTACAGTTTTGCCAAATCTGAGCAGCTCTTAAAGTTTTAACAAACTCTCAGCTGCAAATCAGGTTAATTAGAAGTTTAGAACTCCTGCTGCTGCTGTTGTTTTGAAATGAATTTAAGTGTCTTTCATTGCAGTTATTGCGACCAAACGGACATTTTCTGTTAACAGAACACATTTAAGATTATTTTTTTTTGTAGATAAATGGTGTCCTCTATTTTCATGCAAAGTGTGGCTTCGTCAGTTTCTTTGAGGTGCTGCCAATACTGGAAAAAAACGGAGTCTTGTTCATCTGTATGCAGTTTTTTTATTGAAGTCTCTCAGTGTACTTAATGTTTTTACAGTTTGTGACTCAGATAAACAGTGTAACTGGACCTGCCGGCAGGTGTTGGGATTCAGAAATATGAAAGAAGTCCTTATTGGCGCATTAAATGTATATTAAAGGCTCATTTGTGTTAATAACTGCAGATAACTTTTATGTGCCACATAAATGGTTTATTGATACCACGTGTCCTCAAATCTGACATTTACTGCAGACAAATCCATGCATCAGCCTGTAATTTGCTATTAAACTTGACCACACGTCCCCAAAAACTCAATGCGCTGCCCTTTGTTGTGTTTGCAGGTGTGTGTGTGTGTTTTTTTTTCCTCACCTGGACGCTGTAGTGTGTGTCCTCGTCCAGGTCCCACAGCACACACCAACGACTAGACGTGTTCACCTCTCGGATGGAGCGCTGCATCAGGCCGTCCTGCCTCTGGAGACACCGACAAACACGTCAAGGACACACCTGGTGGACGCTTTTACACGAATCCACACAAAAACACGCAAATCCTGGGAATGTATTTGGGTGAAAACTTGAGCCGGAAAACAGCCATGTTATCTGCTCCAGGATGGTACTGTGGTCCTAAAAGAGGTAAAAATCTGACTTCTCTTATCAAGAAAACTTCATCAAGGCTGCCTAAACTAACTGTAAAATTCATTGTTATGCCACTATATCAGGACATGTTTTAAATGCAAACAAGCAGCTTCACCTCATATGAATTCAGCTCAACCCTGCCTGTCCCACTGGGGCAAATTAGGTCTGCAGGCACAGTAACACCAGCAATCATCATTTGGAAGAAACAGAAGAGCGCATGTACAGGCAGGGATACTCTGCTCGTGCAAAAAGCAGCAGAATGAACGAGCAATGTCACCTTCAGGAGGTAAACAGGTTGTGACCTGGAGGGAAGAGATTTGAAGTCACTGTGCGGACGGTGTTCAAGGTTTTCTGGGGCTTTCTTGATCATTGATTTAAGGCCATGTTTCTCCAATATTCCTATCTATAATCTCCCATATTCTGCTTAATGTCGCTTTCCCAATATTCAATGTCTTGTTTTTGTGACAGCAACACTTTAAAGGGTTACTGGCAGCTCGGTTCGTCTTCATAAACAGCATTTTGCGCTGGATAAAGGCTGCTATCTAAGTCCAGTTTAGGAAGAGACAAGTTTCCCAGCTCATAAATGTGTCTGTGAAGCACTAAAAGCTGAGGAGAGGTCAATAAATAGAGAGCTGGCAGGACGCTCGAGGCTCTCCACATGTCTGAATCAGAGGCAGAGTGGAGTCTTCTGGTCCTCTGGCAGCCCTGAGAGCAACCGGCAGGTCGGCGAGGAAGGTTTTACTGCCGCAAACACCCTCGTATAGAGTTTATATCTACAGAGAGCGAAGGGCTTCTTAATCAGCCAAAGTGGCTCAGCTGTGATTTTACAGGAAACTCAGATTTTGGAACAAAAACTCCAAATCCAGCAAATTTTAACAACAACACGACACCTCACTGTTGTATTTTTAATTAACTGATAGAAACTTGGCTTTGTTTCTTTATCTTTCTTATACTATACTATACACTACTATCTAGTTCTAATGTCTTTTATAAGGACTAATGTGGAAATATTCATATTTACTGTACTATACCATATTTATTTGGGATTCCCATTTTGTTTTTCTCATATAATGTATGCTGATTTGTTTTTTAAACCAACATTTTTAAGATTTTTGTATTCAAAAGCAATACTATACTACAATAATTTTCCTGGAAAAACACAAAGAATGACATAAGAACAGCCCCTCTGCTGTGAAAACTACTTTTTAGTATAAAAAAATAGTTTTATTCCAACTATTACCTCTTTTAACATCTACATGTGTCATATAATTAAAAAAAAGTCTCAAAATTAATCATTTGCATTCAACAGATTCTGTAAAAAACTAATGATTCTGCACTTTTTCTGCCAAAATTGCACCATTCATCAGGGCCAGAGACTGTAAAAACAAACAGAAGATCAGATTTTCTGAAGGTCTTTGAACATCTCATTTGCCAACAGTCTGGGTGGGAAAATTTACAAAATCGAATCAGATTTTTCTACGTGTCCTATTTGAAAAATTATTTGGAAAAAATACCCCCCAAAAATGAACAGTTTGCAGGACAGGAGACTAATTTTAAATGTTAATAGTCAGAGATTTCTGGTGCATAGAATCAATGACGTTGTTGGCATTTTTTGCGCTTTTTCCCATTTTTGTAAAACAAGTAATGACGAAAGAATTCAACGTCAATTTCTGTGCATTTGGTTGCAGTAATAGATAAAAAACAAACTGCGAAACGTGGCTTATTTACAATTCTGGCAAAAAATAAACCACTTGCTCAAACCAGATTCAGGAAAAAAAAAAAAAAAAAAAAGTAAATTCTGTTAAAAGCCATGTGACAAAAATTCAGCTTCAAACTGTGATATTTCATCCAAATCATTTTGTTCTACATGTCTGATTTATAAACACATCATAAATAAGACTCAATTGTGCAAAAAAACCAAACTAATGCAGGCAGTGTTTCGAGAAGACAAGAGAGACTGAGAGGAAAACAAAATCTACTGGATCATTAATATCAATAGAGCAAGTTGTCAGTAAGTCGAGGTTGTACATGATAATTCCAAAACATTACGTTAAAAACCAACAACTTTGGTTTCTCATTTCTTTCTTGTTTAAGTCTTTCTAACTGTGTCGTAATGCACAGAGCACATTTCTGGGTTCTCCTCCCTCCACAGAGGTGCAGGACTTCACGTTGCAGTGAAACATGAGGCCACAGTGGGTAAAAATGCGACCGGCTCAGGAGTTCAGAGGGTTAATAAATGACATCTTCTTTCAAACTCTCCCTTTATGCGACTGTGTTCTACGGAGAAACCGCTCTGTCGTGATTATAACGAGCTGAAACTGTCAGACAGGGAGGCAGGAACAGGATTTTACTGTTTATCCCCAGTGGAAATGACACCACTTACATTTGGTCTCAGTGATAAATCGAGTGCTGGGAAGGTGAGTCGTGTTGAGACTAATTATTTTGTTATAGCGGCAAATCCTCTCGGAGGCGGTAAAGGTTTTATTTTCGGTTGGAGTCGTTGCGTTTCAGCCTCGGAGGGTTTTTACAAAGTGCAGAAATGTGACCCTGGCAGGTGGACGAAACAGGAGAGCATCTGACAAACATCACACTCGTCATACATTAACCTCGTGTTTTTGGATTCATGAATCACTGGGAGTCTCAGAGACGCAGCCAGAAACTGGGTTAGTTCCTGTTGTGTGAATCTGCGCTCTGGGATTTGGAACAACTTCAGATGAGTGAAGCAACTCTTTGTCATTCGCAAACTCGGCTTGTTAGCGCGAGTGAAATAATCTCACTGAGCAGCCTGTATGTGCTGCTGCTCGTTTTTAACAGCAGAACTGGCTTCTAAGAAAAACAATTCTTAGAAGATTAGCTTGATTGACAGAGCAGCCTTTTATATAACTGCATTTTTTTTTTTTTTTGTGCATTCTCACCCTCATCCAGAGCAGAAAAGAGAGAAAACCCCGCTGCATCTACCTGCTCCCATCACCTCCTCTATTAATATTTGAAGGAAGGCTTTTATATAAGTGCTTTTAGAGGTTATGGCAGGAGATGTTTTACATCCCCGTCCGGTGTTTTCTTGAAAATGCCACAAGGTTGATGGATTCTGAGTCAGACTAGAGGCGACTTTTAAAAAAAAAAAAGAAAAAAGACAGGAGCTGTTTGGCATCGATGTTCAGTGGATGTTCCTCCTGTGAGACGAGTCCCGGCCAAATCATTTCCACTAATGGAGACGACTCCCACTCAGAGCTCAGCTAATGTCTGATTCTGCTTCTGCCAGAACTGTGGGTGGCGAAGAGCTGATTAAAATGAGCCGAGCTGAGTTAGCAGCCGGCGCTTCAGGAGACGTGAGACGAACAAAATGTGGTGACATAACAGCAGAGTTAACGCAGCTTGTTGTTTGACTCCAGGTGACGGTTCTGCAGATCAGCTCAGTTAAACTAATTAAAATGTACGCTCACATTAAGACAGGTGCAACACAGGGGTCAGGATTAATGGGAAGGTATTTTATCACAAGGGGAGAAGAGTGAAATAATGTAAGACTCCCAGTGAGTAAATGGTTAAAACAGTGGAAACAGCTAAAAACAAAGGATAAATGGCTGGTTTTTTCCCCTCACAGTGGGCTCACGTCACCACAATACGGGACCACAATCCCCCCGATCCACTCTGTTTTTACAGTTTCTGGCTCTCATGTATAAAACTATTTCATGTAGAGAGACGTAGAAAAATGCAATTTTAGGAATTAGCACAATTTTAAGCATAGGTTTGGTTTAACACAGGACTTCTGGATGCAGCTTCTGGGTCACGTGTGGGCTCATTTTTCACTGCAATATGAAATCCTGCACCTCTATGAAAACATGAATCAACATTTTTCCTACAGGTGCAAAGCTCCACATACGATAGATGTTTTTTTTTACAGCTTCTACAAAATGTTTCTCTCTGCTCTACATCTTCCAGCAACTTGCTCCTCTGTCTACCATTTCATTGATTCAGTGTGTTTTATTGTCATCTCAGCCTCTCTTGTCGTCTCCTCTCTGCTCCGTGGAAACACAGCCTGCAGTTCAACCTAACAATTGAGATGTTTTTCCTCACGTGACTGTTGGTCACCGATGACTTCGCGGTTGCACTACGGCGCTCATCATTTCTACGCTTTTTGCAGAATCTGATGAAAGCAAACGGTTTGTTTTTGTCAAATTTTCAATGAGAGATGTAGAATAAGGCGATTTTAATGAAATAGCACAATTTTAAACTCAAATTTGGTGACGCTTTTTGGCTCGTCAGACGTGATATGTTCAAAGACCGTTGGAAAGTCTGACGATTTGTTGTGTTTTGACAGTTTCTGGCTGACGAATGCTGTCATTTTGGTGACTTTTTAAAAAGACAACATGCCTTTTAAAACCTGTTTCAGCTGAATAATTTCTTTAAATATCTACATAAAAGCAGCAAATAAGAGAAATGACTGAATATATTTGATAAATGGCGAAATTATTCAGCTTAAAGCACAAGTTTTATATATTTCCAGCTTGTGTGAATCCCAGAGGTAGTTGTACAACAGCAGACCTGACCACTCGGGCCCAAACACCAACACGTAGTAAATGTGATTGCTCTATTGCAGTTTCTACGTTCTAAGAGTTGCATTTAATTCCTACCCGGTCAGTCTGAATGGGTGTCATTTGTCGTTTTAAATGGATACCTAGAAAGTTCCAGGTCTTCTCTTGGCTGCACCTGTACTAATTAGGAGATTTGTTTTTTTTATTATTACTTCCAAAACTGACGTCAACCAGCAGCCGTCCTCGACTTTAACAAGCCTCTCTACAAGTTAAATGTTTATGAGCGACTTCCCCGGAGACGTTTCCAAACTTTTCATCCTCCAAAACGCTGACTGGCCTCTAGAATGACGCAGCGCTTTGAAAACCCTGCAGACAACAGCAGCAAAAACAATCCACTCCTCCAGAGATAGAGATGATCACACAGATACATTTATATATAATTAATCTGTGAGCTGTTTTCCAGCCCCGGGGCGAAGCTGCCAGGCGAGCTTCTCTGGGCGTTCGAGTCATAATTTGTATCTCTGCGAAATGAATTGGTGCGAAGGGAGGAGCAATGATCGGACAAAACTCAGAGGTCATAAACGCTCACCGGAGATATTCACAGAGGTGTAGTGATGCGACGAGGAAGAAAAACATATTTAAATCAAGGAGTGTTTCCCTGTTTTGTTAAATGACAGATAACAGTTAGTAAAACCCCCTCAAAATATTAATTTACATGTTGACGATAAAAAAAAACAGACCAAAACTGTGAATAATATCCACATAACAAAAATAAAAATCAGTATTTGAATAATTGGAATTTTTTTCTTTTACAAGGCTTAACTGTAAAAATTACTTTATTTTTACTGAATTTAATTGAATATTTTTTTCACTGATACTTTACAGATGCTCCCCGTTTTGTTAAATTACAAATAATTACTTGTAAAATCAAAGAAATTAGTTGAAAGTTTTAATTTACAACTTAATGATAAAAAAGGGCGCAACTCTAAATAATGCTTTTTATTATTATTATAATCTTTTTTTTAGGTTTTTACAAATAGCAATTTGCTCTTTTACATTTGACTGTAAAATTATTTAGTGTATTTAAACCAGCTAAAAATATTGTTATTTTTAAAGATATTTTCCTTTTTTTTTGCAAGAAAAAAATATGTATATTAATGCCTATTTACCTAAATTAAAATATTTAATAATATTAAAATAATTTCCAAACAAAATTATGCATATTAAGGACATTTTAAAAATTAATGTTACTATTATTATTATTAATATTATATTACTATTGTTATTATTATCAATACAATAACATAAGCATTATTATCAATAATAATAATAATAATAATGATAATAACAATAATGAAGAGTTATTTTCCAGATTTTCCCTGTTTTCTTAAATTACAGGTAATATCTAGTAAAATCACCCAAAACAGTAAATAATTTCTACATCAAAAATATGATTTCTAGCAACCTTGCTGCTCTATCTTTATTTTCCTTTCTGTCCCAGTGTGGAGAGGATCGTTTAATATGAAATAATTGAATTTTTGGTGTGTTTTTTTTACAGTGTACCTGCTGTGAGATGGCGTATCCGATGACGGTGTCTCCCTGAGGGACGTTCCAGGTCACCATGGCCGAATGTGCCCTCAGCTGGGTCACCGACACGTTCACCGGGGCTGCTGGCACCGCTGTGAACAGTTTTATTTATAGTTAGGGACGGCGAGGACAAAAACAAAGACGCTAAATGGCCAGAATTATGCAGACGATCCCACAAACCCTGAACAGCTGCAGCAGATGTTGAATCTGGACAAGAACATTAAAGAGGACCCAAAGGTGATGGATAGGGTGACGGTCAGATATTTACTGAAGCGTTAAACTAACTCCATCAACCCCAGACAATCTCTCCTTCACAAAATATGATTTAAAACTTTTGACAAGTCAAACTTTAAAGTCAAATCTTCGTGTCGCTGCATCAACTATGTGTTATGAAAGACTTTATGCCTCTCAGGCGACTCAGTCCATTAAAGATGAATACAGTTAGATGAATAATGCACACCAGCCCCGTGGCCTTTCATAGAGACTGCTTTACAAAGTCACATTCTTCTTCTTCTCTATTATTGCCGCTTTCTATTTTATTTATGTTCCTCTGCGTGTCACCTGTTGCTGCGTGGACTTTAACGTAGCGCACAAAGTTTAGCCTAAAATGCTCGGCTCCTCATGTAAACAAGCTGTGGCGACTTCTTAAGAGTCTCCTCTGGTTGAAATCTAAAGGTGGTGGCACACAGTTTGAGAGACCAGAAAGCTACGAATGTTTACCTCTAAACGCCATTTATCAGGTACAGTCGTGACTCGATAATCCGACACTAAACGTAAAACCTTCTTTTATGTCGGATTGTCAAGACGGAGGTCGAGATACGAGGAGGGCTTGATGCTGGAAGGCTCATTTGTTGGTAATATTCATTGCTCATAGTTGTTATAATAACTAGTGGGGCTGGTCCCAATAGCACTTTCTGCTCTCTGGATGTTCAGGCCCAATTAATGATGAATATCAGAATATTTAGCGTGGTCAGGTGGGACCACTTCCACCCCGGGGGAGCGATCCGACGAGGTGGAAGTGGCCGGAGCGCACAGGCAGTACTTGGCTGCTGATGCCAGTTTAGTTAGCGCTCACACTTCTGTTTCCACCATCGATGGCGGCGGCAGCACTCCCCCGACGACGCCATCACTGCGTGTGACGTCGTTGTCGTGTCCTCTTGCGGGACACTTTTGGGTCGTATGAAGTTCACACAGCAGATCACATACAAGTCGCATTCAACTGGAAATGAGAACGAACTCGCAAACAAATCGGATTTCACAAAAAATCCAAATTGAGCGTTAAGTCCTGCAGTGTGAATGTAGCCAATCTGTGGGATTGTTCAGTCAGATAATACGCCGTTATCCTGATTGGTGACATTAAATGTCATGTCAGAATCCAAGGCTGTTGGTATGTTAAGACTGTTTTTAATGGGATCCGTTCATTTTTCCTAAAAACCCGTCGGATAGCGAGGTTTAGGATTGGTAAGGGTCGGATTATCGAGTCAGTCGGCTGTATTTATAATGCAGTCTTTTTCTTTACAGCGTTTACAGCTTCAGTCACAGAAGTCTTGGATCAACAATGTGCTGTGATTTTAAAGGTGAAAATGAATGAATCCCCACCAGTCTGCTGGAACTGAAGATGAAGGTGGATGAAGGTGAAACATCTTCAAGAATCAAAAAAAGACGACCATCTTAGAACTACTATTGTTATTTTCATGCTTTGTTTTTTTTTGCATTTTAAACAAGGACAACATAACCAAAGATGCTTTGAGAGAGGAGTTCAGGAAGCCACCTATGTTAAACTGGAACAGACAGATTAAAGGACCTACAACGCCACTGATCAGCTACTTATAATGCCGCCTTGAGAACCCTTCCCACACAGTTTGACCAACAGCTTGAATCATACAAGTCTTCGGCCATTAGCAGGATGTGATTCATGTCATTTGAAAAGATACCTTAAACCACCAGCCTGAACATAAAACATCAGCGCAAACACCGACTAAAGATCGACGTCTTTTCGCTGCCTGATGAATAAAAGTGCCTCACAGAGCTGGACGTCCTGAGACAAAAACAAACAGATACTCCATCACGCTGCTCTTTTTTTTTTAGACCATTTCCAACAGCGTCCTTGAGCGAGACGTCAGATTAAAGTGCCGGATAAGTGGCCAAAATGTAAATGTCTGATCGCGCACTCATACTGTACTTACTCATTAATGATTCTCTGGGGGCAGGTTGAAGCTGATGGCAAATGTGAAGCTGAGAGTTTTTTATAGCACTAAATCATCAGGAAACGCTGTGACCTCCGCTGAGAGCGACTGGGAGAGGAGGTAAACAAACCAGGAAGCTATTTCAGTGTTGTTTGGCTTTTTTTTTTTTTTTTTCATAGTGAAAAGAGAACAAACTGAAATGGGAAGTAAAAATGTGAACCAATAAAGAGGTACAGTAACAAAGAGGCAAACTGGAGGACGAAGCTTTTACGCAAATAAAGGTAAAGAACTGGAGGGCGGAGGGAATAAAAGAAGACAGAAAAATACGTAAATAAAAGAAAGAGGAAGACAAGATGAAAGAGAAATTTTAAAGTATATAGAACAAAGACAAACAGTGAAATGACAGAATACAGAAAAACAGGATAAAAAACACCGAAAAAGATCAGGTGAGACGATAAAAAGAGCCAGGAAAGACGGATTAAAAGAAAAATCTGAAGAATAAATAACAACAAAATGAACAAATGAAAAACAGAAAACACCAAAAAAAAAAAAACAAAAAATCTGAAGAATAAATAACAACAAAATGAACAAATGAAAAACAGAAAACACCAAAAAAAATTAAAAAAGAAATACAAAAACAAGACACAATAGACAAACTGAGACAAAACGGCACAGAAACAAGAGAAAATGAGACTAAAGGACAAAATAAAAGTAAGTGAAGCAAAGAAAACAGGTCAAAAAGAGCCAGAAAACAAGGACTAAGAGAAAAATATGACAAATAAATGAGACAAAATGACAAAACGGGACTAAAAGACAAACAAGAAACGATGAAATAGAAAAAGATAGCAAAAGAAAATGAGACTAAAACACCAAAAAGACAAAAAAGTAAAACAAAAATGAGACAAAGAAGTACAAAAGACGAGACAAAGAAAGTTAAAGATCTCGAGCTGAGACAGGACAAAGAAAAAAAAGACACTCTGAAATAAAGAGAAAGAGGCATAAAGAAATAAAAAACAAAGACAGAAAAGGACAAAACAGCAAAAAAAAAAAAGGCAGGACACGAGCAACATAAAGGCCTGAAAAGTAAAAGCTGAGATGAGCAGCAGGCTTCCTTCCAGGACTTTTTTTTTCCTGATGATATTAAATCTACTGGAATCAATAAGTAGATTTTTTGCTGAGAGTCAGGAACTATTGATGAGTCCACTTCATCCGACATCATCTTCTTTCAGAGCAGGACAAGAATAGCTCCAGAAAGTCATTAATATGAGCCCACTGGACCAGTGTGTGGCCACGTGTGTGTGTGTGTTTGTGTGGTTTTAAAACAGCCAATTAGGCCAACGAGGCCAATAAAGGACATTAAAATTCTGCATTTCGGTGCATTGAAGACAAACTGGAATTCTGCTCACGTTCTGCGCACGAAAACAGGAAACGATACTGCAGCTGTTTTGGTTTTTTTTTTGTCGTCTCGCTTCTTTGTTGTGATTTAATAAGTCTGCACTGGTACTGGCACGAGCTGGACGTTTAATCCATTTATCAATACATTTTAGCTGACTGTTGGAAGTGTTTAAGACTAGTAGCCCATTATCTTAACCATTTATCCAACACATTTAGCCATTTCTGCTTATTCTTTACTTTCAGTCAATAATTTTAATGGCTTTTTGGGGGTTTTTTTACAACAATTTTTCTCATAATTTCCATCAGGCTACTCGCTGGTCAAAAATGTACACACAGCAACTTGAATTATCTGTTTTGGAAAGTTAGTCAAATTTTCCAAGTAGCATCGCCTCTTACCTTCTGAGTGTTCAACCTATTTGGCCACGATGATCAGAAATATTCTCATATTAGAGAAGATGGAGCCTTTAACCCCAAGAAGAACCAACCTACTGTCAAGCATGGAGGTGGCAGTATCATGCTCTGGAGCTGTTTCGGTGCACTTTCTTCAGGAAAACCTAAAATCATCAGTCAGATGGTTGGCTCTTGGATGCAGCTGGGTGTTCCAACAAGACAATGACTGGATGAATGGTTGAATCAGGCAAGAGTTAAGGTTTAATTAAGCACCTAGTTGAAGTGAAAATGGCCGAAAGGATCATTTATCCAAATATTTTCATCACTGTATGCGCATTTTTGACCCAGCAGCCACCAAAGATGGATGTAAAGACTGCTATGACATGGTCTTTACAAGCTATTTGACCAGTTTATATACGACTTTCAGCTAAAAATAATAGCTCAGGTGTTTTAGACTTACCTGAGCTTCTCTACAATCTCTGTTATATTAACTACAACGGCTTCGTAGTGCAGTTTTTCTGGCCAGATGATCCACTGATTCCACTGGCACGAGAGTCTGCATCTGCTATCTCTATGTGCTGTTTGCAGTAAGTCATTTTCATTCTAATTTTAGGTTTTAATAACTGCCAAGGGACAACAGATGAAAATTAGCCTGAAGGGCTAACTGTGGCTCATTTTTTTGTAGATCAATGAGCGCTGCCCCTGTCAAAGGAATGAATAAATATAATGAAACGAAATGACTGCCTGTGAGGCACTCCTTAATTCAGTGCCACCGTGTCTGGAGCTCTGACAGCCACCACAAGAAATGACAGTATCACCTCTCCTGCGCTGTAAAAACAAAGAGAGGAGCTCATTTCTGGGCTGGCGGCGGCGGCGGCGGCGCTGACACCAGCTCTCCAAACACTCGGTGACAGACTGGGGGGAAAAAAAAAAAAGAAAAAAAAAAGTTCAGCCTAATTCCAAACCGAAAGCCTCCAGCCGGACTCCGTAGAGTATGACCGTGAATGTCAAGCTCTATCTCCAGCTAACAAGCTAACCACAGCTCATTATGCAGGCCGGCCTTCCCTCCTCTCCCTGCTGGACTCACCGGCTCGCCTGCCAAAACGGCTTCAGACTGATTAAAGGAAAAAAAAAAACACAAACTTTCTGTAACAGCCTTCATCTCTCTGCAATATCGAGCTCCTTCAGTGACGTCCTACATTTCCCAGAATGCCCTGTGACAGCCTGACGGGGAAGGATTATGAACCTGTTGCATGCGTAGGTGGATTGAATGAAAGCACAGCAAGAGCGAGAAGGTGGGAGTTTTTCAGTTGAGAAAAAAAAAAAAAAGAAGCAGCATTTGTGCGTCTATCCAACCTGTCCCATGGCTGCAATGCATGCTGGTCTATTTCTTGATATCGTGGGCGTAGAAATTGGCCACTGTGCCCGTTTTCTGACAAATTCCTGCCTGTATAATTAGTGAAAGCCTCTGCTGCACGGCGCTGCAGACAGAAGCTCCTACAGACTCCAGATGCGACGTTTGGAGACTAAACTCTGCACTTTGTGGCATTCCACACGACATTACGGCCACACCACGCCTGAGTTTGTCGGCAGAGATTTTGCTCCCACCTCCGTTGTTCAGACGGCGAGTTTTAGAGGAGAGGCGACTGCTTGAGACGTCAGCGGAAAGACGCAAGTGGGCTCAAGTGGGAATTCACTGTCGGCGTTGCAAACACACAAAACAAATATGGGTTTTTCTGGCCCGTCTTTCTTGCGCAGTGTTGCAATCAGCTGACAGAAATGTTTGCATTTTCCCTTTTATTTCAGATCATGTGATAAACAAAAGTGTCAAAGAAATGACCCTCCCCCCATTTTTTCTAACACTAAAGATCTAAATATTCAGTTAACAGTAGATTCCTGCAATTAGAGTATTAAAAAAACCCAAAAACATAAAATTATATACTATAACCAGACTAGACATAAAAAAAAATAAAGAAAAATGTCACTTTTGCATACTAATAAACATTAAAAACCTCCAGAGACCAGTGCTGCAGGAGCCCTGGGAGCAGAGGATCAATGCACAAGGCCGCCAAATTTAAATCTGGCGAATTTCTTGATTGTATAGATGCAGTCGTGGGACTTGTTAATCTCTCTTCATCGTACACAACTTGGTGTGAAACTATCCGTTCCCGTGAATACATGTCCTGTACATTCCCCTTGATTGTGACGACTGTTCAATTTGTCTATTAGTTAGTCTGTTAGTCGTCATTTTGTGTCCCTTTGTTGTCATTTTCTTTCCTACTAGCGGTTTTGTGTCGTTTAATGATCATTTTGTTTCCCTTAGTCATTATTTTGTGTCAACTATTTGTCATTTTGTGTACCTTTGTGGTCATTTTCTCTCTTTTCATTCTGATTTTGTTTCCATTTTTTGTCATTTTGTGTGTCTTTGTGGTCATTTTCTCTCTTTTGTGTCTTTCAGTGATCGTTTTGTGTCTTTTGTTGTCATTTTTTTGTCGTTTCATTTTGATTTTGTTTCCACTATTTGTCATTTCGTGTGTCTTTGTGGTCATTTTGTGTCCATTATTTGTCATTTTGTGTCACTTTGTTGACATTTTCTTTGCTACTAGTAGTTTTGTGGCGTTTTGTGATCATTTTGTGTCCCTTAGTCATTATTTTGTGTCAACTATTTACCATTTTGTGTCCC
>NW_007578625.1:55517-60789 GCF_000690725.1 Stegastes partitus
TATTTTGTGTCACTTATTTATCATTTTGGAAGATTTATTAATCCCACAGCGGGGGAATTTGCAAGGTCTCAGCAGCGAAGATGGTGCAGGTTTGTAGGTTTATAAACTGCTGTACCATCACTGGAGGTCTGGATTGTTGTGCTAAAAACGTTCCCACCAGAGCAGCTGCTTGCTATTAGCATCCTTTTATTTATTTTTTTGCTCTGGTCACATTTTTCCTCACTGTAGGCTAATTTTTCAAGGTGTGCACCTCTTTCGAAACAGCTCAACCATGGCTGGAAGTAAAAAAAAATTCAATATTAATTTTATATTTGTAATATTTACTATTTTTTCCGCATGACTCTGCACACCAACTGAAAAAAGATGTTTCACCGTGCTGGATGTATCTTCCAACAACTTGCTGTGCCGCATTAATTCGATTGATCCGTGTAGAATGAAGTGATTTTGACGAAATATCTTAACGATATACGGTACTATTTCATGCCCAACGTGCTGCTCAAAGCCACCGTCTTGCTCTGGGGCTCAGAGGGTTAACATTCTGGTTTCGACTGTCTGCAGAACCGTCGCACAGGGTTGAAGTCAGGACTCTGGGGGGATTCTGGGCATGACGCCTCAGGAGGGCTTTTCATGCATTCAGAAAACAAACATATACACACAACGTAATAAAAAGCACATCCTCCTCCTACACACACTCCACAAACAAACAAAAAAAAAAGAAAGAAAAAAAACATGTTTTCTTGTCTCTGCCAATGACAGCAAAGATTCCCCCGAACTCCCATCACGTTCCGGCTGCTAAATCCCAAACGCTTTCATCTGGCAGCGCCGCCATGGAGCTCACACAGTGAATAGACTTCTGCAATTACATTATCCACACCAGGAGAGCAGATGAGAGGGGATGGAGTCAGGAAGACAGAGGAAAGAGATGGAGATGAGGCCGAGGTGGATGAAAGACGACAGGAATATGATGAGTGAGTCAGAGCGAGAGAGAAAATAAAAAAAAAAAAAGAGAGAGAGATGAAGAGGCAGCAATTATCTCGGGCAGATATCAGGGAGATGGCGACGGAGAATTTTTCAATCTTTGAGAGAAAAGACGGGCGAAGGGCAAAGTGAGACGGAGGAGAGGAGATCGATGTGAAAAGATGGAAGATGGAGGGAAAACAGGGAGTAGGAGGAGGAGCAGAATGTAGATATTGATTAAGCGATGAAATATAGCGGTTCAGGTGGATGTTCGAGGAAACCGTGTTCCTGCGTGCCCTTGTTTGTCCTTCACGGTTTTAATTATTTTACACTTTAGCTGCTTCTCGGGTCTGTAATTGTTCTCAAAGAAGCCCAGTTTCGGTTCTTCTAACGGCATATAATATAAGAAAAGACACGACAGTACAAAAGACGCTTCTCTTAATTAGAACGCTGCGAGTGAAATAAAGCACGGAGGAGACATGAAGCGGTTACCCATCCAGACTGGATCAATAACAAACGCAGCAGGTTGTTGCTGTGACAGAAATCCAACATGTAGGACTTTTGCATCAGTTATTCTTTATCTATAGGACGGCATTACTCCACTACATGTTAACATAGAAGACGTTCAGATCCCAAACATCCAGAAATGAGATCTGAGACTTTGATAGAAATCTGCTTTACAGGCACAAAGTTAGAGTCCAGCTTAAATCCACATTTTCACACTTTCACACAGCAGCAGCCCGACAGTCACAGTTCGACTGTGTTCTTACAAAGACGCTGAGGACACGGCGTCCCACTAGTGGACCTTCTGTGTCTGGTAGTCGTCATGTTGTGTGTCTCTGTGGGCACTTTGTGTCCCTTAGTCATTATTTTGTGTCAACTATTTGTCATTTTGTGGACCTTTGTGGTCATTTTCTCTATTTTGTGTCTTTTTGTGATCATTTTTTGTCAATTATTTGTCATTTTGTGTGTCTTTGTGGTCATTGTGTCTCCATTATTTTGTGTCTTTCCAGTTGTTTGTGTCTTTTTGTGATGATTTTGTGTCTCTTTGTTATCATTTTCTCTCTTTTGTGTCTTTTTGTGATCATTTTGTGTCTCTTTGTTGTCATTTTCTTTCTTTTGTGTCTTGCTGTGGTAATTTTGTCTCCATTGTTTTGCGTGCCTTGTCATTTTTCTTTTCCAGTTGTGTCTTTTTGTGCGTCTTTGTGGTAATTTTATTTCCATTATTTGTCATTTTGTGTTCCTTTGGTTTCATTTTCTCTCTTTTGTGTCTCTTTGTGGTCATTTTGTGTCCCTTGTTATCATTTTCTCTTTCCAGTTGTGCCTTTTTGTGGTCATTTTGTGTCTCTCTATTGTCATTTTCTCTCTTTTTGTGATCATGTGTCATTTTGTTTTAATATTGTGTCTATTATTTGTCATTTTGTGCGACTTTGTTGTCATTTTCTGTTTTTTGTGTCTTTTTGTGATCATCTCGTAAGTCTCCATGGTCATTTTTGTGTCCATTGTTTGTCATTTTGTGTCCCTTTGTTGTATTTTCCTCTTTTTCGAGTCTTTTTGTGATCATTGTGTGTCCTTTAGTCATCATTTTGTGGACCTCTTGTGTCACGTTTCTTCCTGTCCAGTCATTTTGCGTACTTTTGTGATCATTTTGTGTCCCTTTGTTGTCATTTTGTCTCTTTTCTAGTGGTTTTATATCTTTTTGTGATCAGTTTGTCTCTTTGTGATCATTTTGTGTCTCTTTGTTGTCATTTTCTTTCTTTTGTGTCTTGCTGTGGTAATTTTGTCTCCATTATTTTGTGTGCATTGTCATTTTCCTTTTCCACTTGTGTCTTTTTGTGCTTATTTTATGTGTCTTTGTGGTCATTTTGTCTCCATTCTTTTGTATCCCTTGTTATCATTTTTTCTTTCCAGTTGCTTGTGTCTTTTTGTGATTATTTTGTGTGTCTTTGTGGTCATTACTTGCCATTTTGTGTCCCTCGTTATCATTTTCTCTTTCTAGTTTAGCCTTTTTTTGGTCATTTTGTGTCTCTCTATTGTCATTTTCTCTCTTTTTGTGATCATGTGTCATTTTGTTTTAATATTGTGTCTATTATTTGTCATTTTGTGCATCTTTGGTGTCATTTTCTCTCTTTTGTGTCTTTTTGTGATCATTGTGTCCTTTAGTCATCATTTTGTGGACCTCTTGTGTCACGTTTCTTCCCGTCCAGTCGTTTTGCGTACTTTTGTGATCATTTTGTGTCCCTTTGTTGTCATTTTGTCTCTTTTCTAGTGGTTTTATATCTTTTTGTGATCAATTTGTCTCTTTCGGGTCATTTTGTGTCTCGTTCCAGCGGTTTTGTGCCTCTTTGTGGTCATTTGGAACCGTTTTTGTCTCTGCTTCAAGCTATTTTTTTGTCTCTTTCTGGTCATTTTGCGACTCCTCAGTGAAAACACGACGACCTTTCTGTCCTCCTTCGGCCCTGAGCAGTCCAGAAGAAACGCACACTCCTACGGCAGACGCACATTTCTCCGTCCCTGTTCCTCTGCAGTGTTTACAGTCAGCGCTGGATAAAGACGGTGACGTCCTGCAGCTGCCGTAAATCACAGCAACAGTCCACTGATACACTCAGACACACTCATCTGGATAATGGATCCACTCTCTGTCTGATGGATGGATGTGTGTGTGTCTGTGTGTGTGCACGCTCTAATGTCCAACAACCTGTGCATGCTAATCAAATATACAGGATGACCACGGGCACATTAGGACACACGGGGCCCTGGACAGACCGACAAAAGGGACTCTTTGTGGTCGTTTTGTGTACATTTGTGGACATTTTGCGTCTGTTTGGCATCATTTTGTGTCTCTGTGGTCATTGTGTGGCTATTTTTGTGTGTCTCTGTGGTCATTTTTGCGACTTTCTGTTGTCGTTTGTGTATGTTTGTGGAGAAAACGGCATCTTTCGGTGACAATGTTGTGACTTTTTGTGGCCATTTTGTGTTTCTTTACGGTTGTGAGTCGCTTTGAACACATCGTCATTCTTTGCGTGTACGTTTTGTGGTTCTTTTGTGTCTCTGTGCAGAAAGTGACAGTGTCTTTTTCTAGTTGTTTTGCGTTATTTTGTGGTCATTGTGCATCTTTTTGTGTCGATTTCCAGTCATCGTCTTTCTCTTTGTGGACATTTTGTGTCTCTTTATGATTTTTTTGTGTGTCTCACCAATCATTTGTGGACATTTTGCATCTTTAGTAGCCATTTTGTGCATTTTTGTGGTCATTTTGTGTCTCTGTGATCTCAGTTTTCTGACATTTTGTGGTCACATTTTATTTTTGTGAGCAATTTCTGTCTCTTTCTAGTTGTTTCGTGTGTATGTTTGTGATTGTTTTGTGTCTCTTTCTCCTGGTTTTGTGTCTCCTTAATCATTCTATGTCTCTGTTGTCATTTTGTGTCTTTTTTTGTTGTTTTGTCAGCATTTTGGTCTTCTAATTGTTGTTTTTTGAGGGGATTTTGTTTTTCTTTTGAGGAATTTTGTCTTTTTCTTTCTCTTTATGGCCAGTTTTGTACGTCGTTGTGGGTGTTTTGTGCCTTTATCCGTCAAATAAAAGAAAAACAAACGCAAAATGCTACCAGCCTGCATTAAATATAGAACCAGATTTCAGACTTTAAGATGAGAACTTTCCAAATAAAGGCAGTTTGTCATCTGGGAGCAGCTGATGAATTATTAAGAATTTGGAGAAATTGAGTTTCACGTTGAACACAGACTGAGACCTCGAGTTCTTGTTGTAAAAACACAATTTCCAAACTCATAAATGATTAAATAAATGCTGTCACGCCTTCATGCTTCGAGTTCTGAATGAAAAGCTGGAAGAGCGGCAGGAAGAGGCGACGAAGCAACACGTTTGTGACGTGATTTATGTGCGCTCCTGCCTCAGATTGAAATTCTAATCCTCTGATAGACTTTGAATTAAAGCTCTGACAGGTTTACAGTCACGTCACACAAAGCAGAGACACACATTCACAAACTTAAAGCAGACGTCCGTTCTTCTACACAAACACCTTCCTATTCAAATACACACTGAATACATGAACATTTTCTGGCTCTTTCCAGTCATTTAGTTTTTTTTTGTGGATTTCTTTTGTCTCTTTCCAGTAATTTTTAATCAACTTTGTGTCTATTTGTGGTCTTTTAGTGGTTGTTTTGTGCGTCTAAGTGGTCATTTTGTGTCTCTTTGTAGCGGTTTTGTGTCTCTGTGGCCATATTGTGTCTCTTTGTGGTCATTTTGTGTCTCTTTGTGGCTGTTTTGTGTCTCTTTGTGGCTGTTTTGTGTTTCTTTGTGGTC
>NW_007578625.1:61293-68608 GCF_000690725.1 Stegastes partitus
CATCTCCCCAATCATCTTGTCTGTTTCTGGACATTTTAAGGTCTCTGTCTAGTCATTTAATTGGTCTTTGTGGTCGTTCTGTGTCTGTTTGAGGTAATTTTGCATATTGTTACGGCCATTTGTGTCTCTTTAAGTTATTTCGTTTTCATTCTGGTTATTTTTTGTGACTTCGTGGTCATTTGGTATCTTTCTCCACTGATTTTATCTCTTTGAGGTCATTTTGTAGAGAAATGTCGCTTTGTGTTTTTGTTCTTGTGTTGTGTCTGAACACATGAACATTTTCATTGTGTTTAGCACTTTAACATCAAGTCTGCCTCATTTTGTTTCTGCTTCAGAAGTTCAGTTTGTTTCAGATATAATCAAGCATCTGCACGTATTCTCTGCACTGAGGTTACATCATGGATATGCAGAGAGAAATATTCAAACCCAAGGTCAGAGCGCTGCTTTTCATCCTTTTATAGACATTTTACACAAATTCAGCCTCGCATGTCAGTTATCATTGCAAACTTTTGGATCTTGGCTCGAATTTAAAATCCAGTTCTGTGGGTTTGAAGAGTGTTTGGCTGCACAGCACGAGTCTCTGCACAGAACTGGACGTGCAACAGTGCCGAGAAAACGACACGGAAAATGAGAATTTTGTTCTTTTTTTTGTCCAAAATAACAGCATGAACAGGGTTATGTGTTCATGCTGGTCATTTAAATTGAAAGAAAATCCAGCAAAATCTTCAAAGCAGCAGGAAAAACACTGAGAAAGATTATTTCCAAGCAAGTTTTGACTGAATATAGTAATGTGATTTGCATTTTTAGATTTATTGAGCACATTTGTTAAACTGCAGTATGAGCACTGACACGTTTTCATGTTTGTGGCTGAAAATAAGGACAATTTGTCATTTTATTGATCAAAATGTTGTTTAAAGATTGGCACTGTGCACATCTACTGATCATGTTTGAAAAAAAAAGAATAAAATGAGTGTTCATTGTGCCTTTTAGACAAAACAGCACAAGAAATAAGACAAATCTACACACTTGCACTGCATTTTGATAAATTTCATGTTTTTCTAATGGAGTCATGAATGCAGTTTTTTTTTAAAAGGCAGGTTTTTATCAATAATTTCATTTAATGAAATAAAATAAAACAGAATGAGACACGTGTTCCGACACCTGGATCGTGTTCTGCTACAATCATTATGAAGATGATCGCAGCTGTTCGCGCCCACAGAGTCACTCTGCAATCACTGATTCATGGCTCAACTTTCACACAAGATTATGTTTCATCCAAAACGCAGCACGAACACTGTCGTCCTTTTGACGTCTGCGCTTTATGCTGAGAGAAAATCCGTCAGAATCAGGAAAAGAAATTGAAAATGAGACAAAACTGCATCATATTTAGCTTTAAAAAGAGCTCATCTCCTTAGAAACAGCTGAACGCCAGCACTGATTCCAGTCACAACTACGCCGTTTTTTTTACTGACAACAGTCATGGCGTTTTGTTAAATTTCATGTTTTTCTAATGGAGTTCTGAATGCAGGTTTTTGTATTTAATGTCAACAAAGCGCCGTTCAGCGAGCTTGAAATAACAAAAACAGAGTGAGACACATGTTCAGACACCTGGATCACATTCTGCTGCAAAACATCCTCATCATGGAAATGATGGCAGCTGTTTGCACCCAGAGTCACGCTGCAATCACTGACTCACAACCCAACAGCAACATTATTATAATGACACAGAATACGCAAACACACAACGTCGCAGCTGGAAGACAAGAGTTTTGTCCACTTTTGACCAAACTGCAGTATGAACACTGACAAGAAAAACACTGAGAATATGGACTTGGCAGTTATTCTTTTTGTGTCTTATTGTTGTCACTCTGCATCTCTTTGTACTAATGTGTGTGACATTTTGCATGTCTTTGCTGTATTTTGGAGCTTTTTTTTTGTCATTTTGTGTCTCTTACTAGTCAGTTTGTGTCTTATTGCAGCCAGTTAGTGACTCTTTTTAGTCATTTTGTGCCAATTTCCAGTGACTTTGCATCCATTCTTGGTATTTTTGTTTGTCTTTTTACTGATTTTCTGTCTCTGTGGTCATTTTGCATCTCTTCTTGCTCACGTTGTGTCGTCTTTATGATCATCTTGCATATCTGTGGGAATCTGTATATTGTTTTAAACCATTCTGCAACTCTTTACGGTCATTTTGCATCTATTTGTGGTCATCTGTGTCCCTTTTTAGTCATCTAGTTAATGATTATATTGATGTTTCTATGGACTGATTTTATCTGCCTCTTTACTTTTAATGTAACTAATGACTGTGCTTATGTTTTGTGGATTGATCTTATCAGTCCTCTTATAGTTTCGTGTGAAGCATATTTTTAAATTGCCTCTGCAATACAAATAAGCCTGCCTTGCCTCTTTAGTTCCTATTTTATACCCCTTTGCAGCCATTTTGCATGTGAATCTGGTCATTTTGTGTATTTTTTTTGCCCATTTTGCATCTCTGTTGTCATTTTGTGTCTCTTTATGGTCATCTTGCATCTCTTTGTAGGAGTTTGTGTATATTTTTGCCCATTTTGCATCTCTTTGCAGTCATTTCATGCCTTTTTTTAGGCATTTTGTACCTCTTTTTGGTCAGTTTGGATCAGTTTTAGGTCAATTTGCATCTCTTTGTGGGGTTTTGTTTATAGTGTTAAAGGTCATTTCAGGTCATTTTTTTTAATCTCCCTGTTGTCATTTTGCATTTGCAGTCATTTTGCACATCTTATTAGTCATTTTGCATCTCTTTGTGGTCATTTTCTGTATTTTTTGGCAGTCTATGCCGTCATTTCTTGCCGTTTTATAGCCATTGTGTACCTTTTTGTGCTCATTTTGCATTTCTTTGAGGTGATTTTGTCAGTTTTTGCAGTCATTTCATGCCTTTGAATGGTCATTCTGAGTCTTTTTGCAGGAATTTTGTGCCTTTTTATTGCCATTTTGTACCTTTTTTAGATCATTTTGCATCAGTTTTAGGTCATTTTGCATCTATTTGAGGTCATTTTGTCAGTTTTTTTGCAGTCATTTCATGCCTCTGAATGGTCATTGTGCCTCTCTTTGTGGTCATTTTGTGCATATTTCATGCCAGATCACGACACTGACTCTCAGGTGACGAACAGAAAGCAGGACTCACTTGCTCCGGTCCTCGGTGTGAGGCAGCAGGCCAGCAGCAGCGGCAGCAGCAGCAGCAGCCCGGGCTCCAGGTGAGGAGACGCGGTCATCACCTCCTCCGTGTCCGCTCACAGCTCCGGCTCTTCCCCGCCTCTCCTGCTCCTCTCCGCGGCGTCTCACTGGAGGTTTCCCCGCGGGGTCACCGCTGCGTCCACATCACGCTTCATCCGCACGATTTCTGCGCCGCTTTCACTCCCAACTTGCACAAAGTGGGTCAGTAGGTGCGCAGCTGCGGCGCATGTCTCCGCTAACAGGTAGTTCTTCCGCGCCTCCTCCTTCAATTTTGCGTCAAACGTTGCGCTCGCTCATTCCAGCACAAAGCGTCCGTCGGAGGCTGCAAATGAAGGAGGACGCGGTCATCCAGCTCCGGTAATCCGGCGGCTGCAGCTGATGGAAAATGTCTGAGAGCTCCGGTGGAAACTCCTCCGGTCACCGAGGAAGAGGAGGAGGAGGAGGAGGAGGAGGATGAAGCAGAGGGAGGGAGCAACTGTTGATTACATAATGAGGCTGAGGCGGATTCATGCGTTCACTCATGAACACATGGAGGCTGTGTGACGGCGTTCACTGGATGGACGCTGCTCGGAAATAAATAAAGTCACACTGTGCTGATTTAGGTCCTGTCAACATCCCAGATCTCAGGTGTGTTTACGTCTGACCTCGATGTAAAAGGAAAAATAAATTAAAAATTAAAATCATAAAAACAAACAAAAACATCGAATTGTATAATGTTCAAAAACTGTTTTTAAAAAATATGAAAATAACGTAAAATAAGGATAAGTTTGTTGATTAAAATCCTCTAAAAATCAGTGATCAGGTGTATTTGTTTTTGCCCTCAATGCAAAAAAAAAAAAAAAAAAAAAAAAAAAAAATAGTAATCACAAAAAAGGCAAGAATAATGTTTAAAAAAATAATAAAAAAATTAAAAAGTTGAATTGTGTAGCATTCAGAAACTGTTAAAACAAATTAGAAAATAACATAAAGCAACAATAATTTCGCTGATTTAAATCCAGTAAAAATCAGAGATCGGAGAGGCTTTTGACCTCATGTAAAATAAAATAAAAATAATAACAAAAAAAAAAAGGTACAAATAATGCTTTTAAAAAACCTGTTGAATTGTATAACACTCAAAACCATTTAAAAAAATGTGAAAACAACATAAAATAACAACAATTCTGCTGATTTAAATCCAGTAAAAAAAAAACATTTTAAAAATTAAAAAAAAAAATAAATCAGAAATTACAGATATATTTGATTTTGACCTCATTGTAGAAGAAAAAAATAAATCGTACAAAATGGCGAAAATAGTGTTTTTTTAAAAAAAAAAGTGGAATTGGGTAACTTTAAAAAACAGCAAATGCCTAAAATAATTAGATTTTTGCTGATTTAAATTAAAAAAAAATCAGTGATTACAGGTGAATACACTGTTTTAAAAAAAATCGCAAAAAAAAAGGAAAACAATGTTGAAAAGTGGAGGAATTGTGTAGCATTAAAAAACTGCTTAAATAAATTAAATAGTAAAAATCTGGCAGCAAGTTTAGGGGGAAATATGTTGATAAACAGTGCAATGGTCAGACATTCAGCAAATGTAAAAAACGGTGAATTCTAATTTTAACTGGATTTAAAATACAGTGAAAAACTGTGAAAACTGTAAACGTCTCATTAAAAACCTTAATAAATGTCCTGTACTTTCACAACATGTGACTGTTAAATGATACTGTTTATACTGAATTTAAACACACTAAAATGATTTTCACCAATTTCTACATTTTTGAAATGTTATTGTACAATTACTATCTTTCTGCAGTGTACAAGAAAAGTGAGTATGTGCACAATCACTTTAATGTCAAATTATTATTAATTGTGTCACCTCTCAGTGACTGCTCTACTTCTCAGGTGAACAGTTGAGTTTTTTCTCTCATATTAGAAATTCAGAACAAAAGCAGAAACTCAATGCAACAACACGAGTCCACCTGTGATTTCCGATCTGTCTACCTGCATGAACACGGTTCTAAAATGAGCTGGGGATGGCAGAACTGTCTCAGTTTTGGACCTATGGACTGAGTGTATCCATGCATCACGGCTCCACATGGAAAAGAAATGAACAGAGGAGCTAAAACACAGCATCAGCAGGAATCAGGAGGCACAGAAGTACCAATAATCGGAGCTGCAGTGGTCGACTCCACACACAGTGAACTACTATCACAATCTGACTTGACACAGGGGTGATGAATGGAAATCAGAGTTTCTGTGAAGCGCAGACAGACTGACGGACGCTTCAGAACATCAACCTCTTTGGACAGACGACAAGAAAAACACCCTTGTTTGCTGTTTGGGAGAAAACTGCATCGCTTTGGCTGAAATGCATGAAAAGAGGCGTGATGGGAGCACGGCGTCAGCTCTGATCAGATGAAGACAAGTTTGTTGGGCTCAGATGGAGGCCAGCTGACCAGTGAACAGTCCTGACAGTGAAGCACAGAGGCCGGAACGATGATGTGAGGCTGCATGAGTGCAAAAGGTGTTAGGAGATGACATTTATAGATGAATGTCTGTGAATAAACCAAATACTGTCCGACAAGATGACTCACAGACTGTAGAAGCTTGAAGAAGAAAAATATTCCAGCAGGAGAAAACATCAGACAAGAGTTTGTACATAAGAGCAAAGCAGAAACTACGACCTGGATAAATACAGGCGTCCTCACATTTATTTATACCCTCCTATTAAAAAATGAAAAAACAGGTGTCACTGAAATAAGTTAAAACTGACAAAAGTAATAATAATTAAATTGTAAATGAGAAAATCAGTGATCAGGTGTATTTGGTTTTGCTCTCAATGCAAAATAAATAAAGAAATAAATAAACATTTTAAAAAAAATAATAATCACAAAAAAGGCAAGAGTAATGCTAAAAAATAAAGAATGAAAAAGTTGAATTGTGTAGCATTCAGAAACTGTTAAAACAAATGAGAAAATAACATAAAGCAACAATAATTTCGCTGATTTAAATCCAGTAAAAATCAGAGATCGGAGATGAATTTGCTTTTGACCTAATGTAAAATAAAATGAAAAAAATAATAATAATAAAATAAAAAAAGGTACAAATAATGCTTTTAATCATAACTGGGTTTGAATCACTGCCATCAGGTGTTTCCTGTAACTCTCAGACAAACGTCTGCACCTGTTGACAGGTATTCTGGCCCACTGTTCATCAGCAAAGTGCTCTAATTAGTCCAGGAGAGTTTTATTTTTTTAAATTATTCTTTTCAACCACAATTCAAAAGCAACATCTTATTTCATTAAATTATAATTTAGCAAATTTCTATTTATTATTACTTATTTTTTTTTAGTTTGTAGTTATTTGAGTGCAGAAATGTTGAACACATGAAGCCATAAAAAAATAAATAAATAAATCACAGATGTGAGCTCGGTGATGGAGCTGACTTTTGCTGCAGTTGATTCAAACCAGTTTGGAAACAGGTGTCCTTTCACATCTCTCTCCAGTTCTCCCTTTAGAGGCTCTTTAAGACATTTTTAACCCCGTAAACTCGCCCTGCGCTTCATATCCAATCAATACGTCGTGTCAGAAATGTCCGTTTGACTTTTTGACTTTGCCGAGGAACAAGCAAAAAAACGCTGGAAGAAATCGAACGCTTCAACTTGAAGATTAATGACGGGTGAAAACTGTGTGAGTAACTGCTGCCCCGCAGGTTCTAAACAAGGACTTTATTAAACAGGTATTTTATTTTTGACACCTTGCAGCATCTGGGATAAATGCCAGTTAACATGATGTAAAAGGCTTTGCAGAAGGTCAGATCCTTTGTTGACTGAGTAGGTTTTACAAGCAAGGTCACTGCAGAGCTGCGTTAAGTGAATCTTCAGCTTCATGTCATGAGAACACAGACATCTATAAACACCTCCTGGTAGGAGTTTACTGACTGCTTTTGTCCAATCACACTTCTAATAATTCAGTGGCTCCACTACATTACAGCTGTGTGTTTTACATCTGCTATTGTAGGAGTCAGAGAATGGAAACAATATAAAATTATACAAGTTGTTTGTTGGGGTTGTTTTATACTCAGTGGTGGGTTCTCTCCGGGTTCTCCGGCTTCCTCCCACACAGTCCA
>NW_007578625.1:69643-97348 GCF_000690725.1 Stegastes partitus
AAATGCTACACTACTGAGAGGTGATTCAGTTGTGATGGTTACTTACTGGTTGTTGGATTCTGGATCCTGCAGCTGAACTGCCATAACCTTCTGCTGCCACTTGGTGTCGCCAAAGTGTGACATTTCTGAAGTCGGTACACAAGAAACACAACGCCAGCAAATTATGCAAACACGTGCACAGATGGTTTGAGACAAACCGGGAGTTTGCTGCGTTACTGCCAATTAAACATCCAGGAGACAAAATCAAAGATGACGGACTTGTTTTCTGATGTTTGAAGTCCTCCCAACACCAAACACAAGGAGGTTTAATCGGTTGCTTCTGTAAAGAGCTCATCAGAAAACCATAAAAACAAGCTGTTGAACATAATTCTATAACATATCATCTTTACATGAAAAAAATGTAAATCATTGTATACGAGTCATTTAAAAGCTTGTCGAAAATAAACCCTGCGCAGGATCCAAATGTTGTAAAACGCAAAAAAAATTCTGCACTTCTCAGAGCAACTATGAAGCCTTCAGTGACTCAGCTGTGACCTGCAGTCATTTGGGAGTTTTCAGGTAAACTGCAGGTTAAAACCAAAGATACACTCAGCACGGTGAAACTTCTTTCTGCAGCTGATGTGCAGAGTCAAAAGAAAAACTTCTCTACAAACTACGCGCTTAAATTCATCAGTTTGCATGAATTCGTTGCTCTTTAAGGTTGTGCTTGTGAACCAAAGTGTATTTCTGAGGAGCTGAGAAGACTTTGTTTGAAACAGTCGAGTGTTTCTGGTTGGATGTTTGGCTCAGACATCTGCTCTCGCTGCCTCCAGGACGCCTCCCTGTGGCCGTTATTTTGAGCAACTGGGAGGAAGATCAAGAACATGCTGCAGGGTTTAAACATCCCATCTGGTGTGGGAACGTCTCGGGATTCCCGTCCTGCGAAAAGCAGAATCATCTGCCAGAAGAGAAGGTCTTTTCTGATCTTATGGAGAGCAGAGAGGCTGAGAATAGACTGTGTAAAGTCTTTTAGATGATTTTTTCTTTACCCTTAAAAATATCACTGCTGCAAAGCTACAGCGGGTTTTTAGACCCTACTTATTGTATTTAACGTATGAATGAAAGCCAGAATTATTCTTTCAGTTCACTACATATAAATATAGTATTTTTCATACTTTTTACAGATTTTTAAAACAGTTTTGTCAAATTACAGATAATAGTTATAAAAATAATCCCATTTATTTGCACTGTGAAAACACTGAACCTTTTTAAAATATCTTTAACTGTATTTTAATTTTTTATTTTTTTTTACAATTTACTGTTATTTACATTTTTTCCAGCTTTATTATTTTCCCGTAGAATAACAGAAAAGGCGTCGCTGTAAAAGCATCATGAAAAAAAATAAATTGTACTTCAGACTTTTTTAAAAATTTCAAGTTATTTTACAGATTTTTTCTCTTTTGTTAAATTATAAATATTAACTTGTTAAAAAAAAATCACAGAAACAAGCATTAATTTACATGTGAACAGTTAGTGCGGAAAAGTTTGTTGGCAAAAATCGAGTTTTACCTTCTTGAAGTGCAAATGTGTTTCTGCTGCATGTTTCTCAGGAAGAAAAACCAGAAGAAAAGGCCTCAAGTCAAGAGGAGTTAAAGGATTAAGGATGCTTTGCTTCTCATTTTCCTTCAATATTTTAGTTTAGGCTCAAAAATAAAGACCTCGAGAACTTAACGATCATATTTTTCCTTTGGTTGTTGCTGCTGAATGCAGCTTTTGATCATGTTTGCAGGTTTCGTTGATTAAAGAACTGCAGTGATGATAAATCTCTCACTGATTTTAATATCTGTGTCTGATTCTGTGCTGATGTCAGCTCCGCCTCTGTGTCCACAGGGAGGCGCTGGCAGCCTGCACATCTCCATTTGTCCGTTGGCGATGCCACGATTATGAGTCAACCGACTTCAGAGCAAACCTTCCTCCAGCAGACGGAAGACGCATGCAGAGAAGAGAGGCCCAGAATGCAGCTCAGCGTTCATGCACAGGAGGATCTATCAGCGTTTTTTTATCTGTAAGAATCAAGAAATGGATGAAAACGTCAAAAGGAGCGACCGCAGTTTGAACATGAAGGAGTCTGACGGTCGTGTGAGGACGTTTGTTCAAATATAAGAACCTGAATCTCTGGTTCATCCTCATCCAGCACATTGTTATGCAGCAATGTGGAATAAGTGTCTTTATTTAACGTCAGGCTTCATTTCCTTTACAATCAAAGGTGTTTTTAATCAACCATCTGAAATTATCCAGACATGTGAAGACACTCAAGCTTCAGGGTTATTTCATCGCGTTGCCTCAACTAGAATTTTAAATCAACAAGCAGAGTTCGGTTTCAGAAAATGTCAGCGTTTGGGTTTATATGCATCTAAAATGTAATCAAAAATGCTAAAATGAGAACATTTAAGAGCCAGAAACAGTCCAAACACATGGGCCACATGATGAAAACCAACCAAACCTCAGCTCATAAGTTGTGATATTTTATTGTAATTATTTTTATTTCACATCTCATTTTAAAACTTGCCCAAAATGTGCCATTTGTACTCAACAAAACTCGTCGTTTGGTTGTGTTTCTTCCAAAGAGGTGCAGGATTTTGGATTTCAGTTAAAAAAAAGAGAGAAAAAAAAAGCAAAACACAGCTGAGATCCCAGTTTAGTGGCACGAAGATCACATTTGCTCCTCAACTATTCTTAAAATCGTGTTAAGGAACTACTTTTAAAAGCAAATGTAAGATAATTAAATGTGTTAAAATAGCACCGAGCTGCAGGCTTCATCCCACTCCTTCACAGCTCAGTGGTTTCTGCTACCTCAGAGAATCCCTCACAATGCAAATTACAGCTCACAATAACAGCAGCGGCGGCGGCGGCTCCCTGCTGGGCCTTCATTCACAGTGTTTTATCACAAACACCGTCCAGCGCCTCGTCTTTCAGAACGAGGGCAGGTTTCCTCACGTTTAGGCCACACGAAGGCTGCTGGATGTTCACTTGAGGGCGACGAGGAAAGCTTGAAATTGCAGCTCCTAATTAGGATTTATTCTTTGCTAATGATGGAAAGCAGCCATGCATGGGCTGAACGAGCAGCTCCGCATATGGCGCCGCAGCCACGAGGAATGTCGACGCTTCAACAAAATGTGGACACAGAAACACAAATTCATTAAAGTCCAGATCAGACTCCGCGCAGAATGTCACTCGTCTGGGTTTGTCGGCTCACATTTACTGGATTTGTGTCTTTAGTTTATCTCTAATAAATTAGAAAAAGATGTTTTTCTATTAGAATTCTTATTAATTCTACAAAAATTGATAAAAAAAATAAATAAACCCCTCTACAGATGTTTTCACTTTACTCTGCACATCACCTCCAGTAGGATGTTTCACCATGCAGGATGTGTCTTCAGCTACTTCCGTTTAGTTTTTTGAGCCACGCTGCATCTTCCTTATTGATCCATTAGCTTTTTATTTTCCTCTCAGTCTCTCTTGTCTCCTCTCTGCTCTGCAGGTCAACCTGAAAACTCTCTGAATTTTTGTTCTGTGACTGTTGGTCACAGCCGAGTCACAAACGGCGTCATGGCTCCAACGAGGAGCGCAGAATTTTTAGTTTTTAGCAGAATCTGGTTCAAACAAACGGTTTATTTTTGGCAAAATTTCAAATGAAACATGAAGAATGAAGTTGATCAGATATGATCTTAAGCTGAGATTTTGTTACTGTTTGATTGAGCGGCACGTCACAGAAAGTTGAAAATTCTTTTTGTTTTTACAGTTTGTAGCTGAAAAATGTAAATTTTCTTTAACAAAACCAGCATGTTTGGGGGATCTGAGGGTCAAGAAGCTGCTTTGCTTTCACATTTTGCATCATTCAAATGAATAAGATCACGAGAATTTGTTCTCCCACCACATTTTTCTCACCGAAAGCTTTTCAGCATCTTTTCTTTGGCTGCAGTCCCTGCTGGGAAAATGTGCTTTTCTTTGTTCCAGACGACAGATTAAGTGCTGATACATCCCGTCTCCATCCTTGTTGCTAAGCAGTCGTCGCCGTGGCGCTGCAGCTAGAAATCACACGTCAGTCAGACAGGGAGGCTTTGGACTGTATGTAGATCAGGTTTGTAGGTGCAGCGTGGGCTGAACGATCACAGAAAGCATATTTATATTTATACACACACACACACACACATATAGATATTAGATATGTAATCCCAGTCAGACGCAGAGTGCTGCTGCCTCCTGGCTGAAGCTGCCAGTGTGGCAGAACCAGTTGCTTTGACAAAGGACAGTAGTTCCCTTCGGTGTCAGAGGACTGAAGCCTTGATGCCCTGAAAACACTCCAAGTGTCACAGTGTGCCGAGTGTCTGTGGACTGTACACTGGAAAACTAAAACGGCCAAAAGACGAACGCTGTGAAAATTACTGAGAGCGCCAGAAAAAAACAGGTGAAAAGATGCTGGGATACTGTAACGCTTAAAAACTGTAAAAATAACAGCAAATATTTCTACAAAAACAATCGATTCAAACACAGTAAAAAGACTGAGGACAGAACAAAGCACTATTTGTTAATGTAGAATAACATTATGCACAGTTTTGGGCTGTTTTTGTTTAAAAAAACATTGATAATTTTTTAAAATACATTTTTTCTTTCAAAAATAACATCAAATATCTGCAAAAAATAAAAAATTTGAATACAGTAATATTTGTGTAATTTCAGTGTAATTTTACAGGCAAGCACTGAACAAATTTTATAAATAAAATATAATAAATATTGTTGGAGGAGTACGATGTTGGAATTCATTAATATGCTGCAAAATATGGTTTCATTTTATTTTTAAAAATTTGGTGGGCAGATTCCTAAATCAGACATGTCGAATAGAGGGACTTTATTCACACCAAAAAATACTAAAATGTGCCACTTTTTCATTTTTAAAGCTAAAATTCAAAAAACAATATTAACAAAATGTCAAAAAATATTAATAAAATGTATAATGATGGCAATAAAATGCTGCAATCTATCAATAAAATGTTGGAAAATATGATTAAAGTGTATGAAAATATAAAAATGTAAGAAAACATTAGCAAAATGTACAAAAAAATATTTAAAAAAATGGAATAAGATGTTGGGATTTATTATTACAATTAGATAAAATTATGATATATTTAAATATGATTAAAGCTGTCACTAATGCATCCTTGCTGTGCCAAGAATCTTGCATTTTTTATAGAATTCAGGCTTGGATTTGCTTAATTTTGAGGAAAAATGTGACGAGAACAAGCCTCAGAGGGTTGAATTTTGCCATTTTTCTTTTTGCAGCAGATAAACTGAACGCCTCTAAATGTTTCTGGCTTCTGGACTCGAGGCCCTTGAACTTCGCCGGCATCACAAACTGCCGTCCAGAGGTTCGTCCACGTTCCTCGGCCTCTGGTTTCCATCTTTGTTTCGCTGCAGCATCCATCTGCCCATCCATTTATCCGCCTATCACGAGTCAATCATCTCCAGATGTGGCTTCTGCAGTCACCGCAGCCGTAATCCTCTGGCTCACATCGCCGTGGTTCATCCTCCTCATGTGATTTCACAGCTGTATGTGCCCCGCATCTTAACATGTCACATCTCATCGCATGGCGGGAGTCTAAATCCTGTCGGGATTGTTCCGGGGAGTCCACGTGTCGATGAGTCTGGCTGATTAAAATAGATTTCCATCATACAGTATTTGTTATGACTCAGGATTGACGCTGTGTCCAGGGCCGGATCCTCGGACTGAAGACAAATCAACTGAGCTGCTCCTAAACCCGAACAAAGCCAGACTTTTACGTAAATAGGAACTGATTTATAAGAACTTCTCAGTTTCAACAAACTACGAATCAAACTTTCTGAACTCCACGACAACACAACCGTCACTGAACTGATCATGTGAGCGCTCCATGATGACATGATAATGGTCAAGACAATAGTGACTGTCAATAAAATGATATATTTACTATTTTCATACATTTTAATAACATGTTTCTACATTTTTAGAATAATTTTATACATTTTAATATTATTATCCAACATCTATTAATATTGTCTGATATCATGTTAATATTTTAAGACATTTTTATTATAATAGGGATGCACGATATATCGGCGACCACATCGGTATCGGCCGATATTCGTGTTTTTTCCGATATATCGGTATCGGTCCGATGAACAAATTTAGCCGATGATTGTCTAACATTCGCCTTCGTCTCTACATTTGATGTTGCTGCTATTTCACAGAAGTTTTTACTTATATCCTGGACTTGAATGTTAAATATGTTAAAATATGTTTAAATATGTTTGACTTTTGTTATGTAATGAAGAAGACTATGTGGTCTAATTGGGCTTCTTTTGAATAGTTTTCTCACAGTGCTGACTTACACTCATTTTTCAGTGTGAACAAAAATCGAATATCGACATCGGTGATATCGGTTATCGGCGATATCAGAAATCTGAATATCGGATATCGGTATCGGCCAGAAATGTTAATATCTTGCATCACTCATTATAATTTCCAACACTACATCAATAAATGCCATCATTCTATGACTTTGTATTAATAGTTTACGATATTTTCCAATATCCCATGAATATGTTAATGAATTGCAATACTATCTTTATCCAATTTATTAATATTGTGGTATATTTTAATATTTGGTTAGATTTTAATTATACTTTCTTATATTTTATTCATATTTTCAAATATTTGATCAATATCAGGCATTTTGTCAATATTTTATGACATTTAAAACACATTTCTTTTAGCATTTAGTTGATTTTTCTGCTATTTCATTAATATTTTAAATTTTTTTAATAATATTTTTCAGAATTCCCACATTGTAATCATATTTACAACATTTTATTATTAAAATCCAACACTGTATTAATATTTTCATACATTTGAATAATATTTTTGTACATTTTTAGAATAATTTCATACATTTTAATATTATTGTCCAACATCTTATCAATATTTTATGGCATTTAAAAAATATTTTAAGACATTTTTATTATAATTTCCAACAATAAATGTCAATAAATGCCATCATTCTATGACTTTGTATTAATATTTTATGATATTTTCCAATATTCCATGAATATGTAAATGTATTACAATATTATCTTGGTCTTGGTGGTATATTTTAATATTTGTGTCGATTTTAGTTACACTTTCTAACATTTTATTAATATTTTATGGCATTGAAAACATGTATATTTTTTGAACATTTAGTTGATTTTTCTGCTGTTTTATTGGTGTTTTTATTTTTTAAATAATATTTTTTAGAATTCTCACACTGGAATCACATTTACAGCATTGTATTACTATTTCCTGACATTTTAATAATAATTCCTTCTCTCTTCCAGCCTTTATGCTTGTTGGATTAATACGGTAAATCCAGCCTCCCGTCATGGGTCAACGTGTTCAAACCAACTGAACTAAGCAGCAAACTAAACTTCCTCTCAGATAAATGTCTTCACCAGTTACATCTATGCGGTTGCAGCTGTTTCATTTCGTCCACTAACAAAACAAGAACACAGAGTTTGAGCCCAGAGGATCAGTCGCAGCTCCTCACCGAGCACAAGTCCATTCATCATCGGTTTTGGCCCGGGGCAGCGTGGAGCCGTAATGGCTGCATTGACCACATGGGCGCCCAGGTTCGGGGGATATTTTCCATTAGGAGGTCGCTTGCTTTGTGCGGAGCGGCTTCAGAGTTGCAGGCGAAGAGCTTTTAGAGCAGGACGAACACTTAGAGAGCTTTGTTGTCCCCGAGACAGCAGAGGGCTACCGGGGAAAGGTCCCAACACAAAGGAGGAAGGAACAGGGTCCAAAGAGGCCTCGGTGGCTCTTTATCCTCCACATTGTGCGTGACGACTGAATTCGCCTTTACATGATCCACAACACGGTGTGTCTGGATGTGTGACAGATGTCTTCTCTATTTATATTAGAATGACTTTAATAGTTCTTCACTGTAGCTGTGAATAAAATGATGATGACACATAACTGTACAACAAATAAGAGTTTTTAAACAATTTACTATAAAACTAAACTATCAACAATATCCACCTAAAAAAAGCTATGAATAATATTTTATTTTACTCATATTTTAATTTCCGTCTGTTTTTCTGCCACCCTGGCTGCTGATGTTTTATTTTATTTTGCTTTTTTACAGTAAATTAATCAGTTAAATATTGAATGAATCTGTTGTCATCAGTGTATAACAGCCATAGAAACTAGTAAATTGTCAAAATGCTGCTTTTTATTATTACATACGTCATATCTACTTGTATTATGGGGATGGATGTTCTTCATTAGACACTAAAAAGCCAAAAAATACACCCGATCTCATGTAACATCGAGGCTAAAGAATGACTTTAATTATGAAAAATGACTGTTTTCATTACATGCTTGCAGAAACACTGTTTTCTTGTATTCATCTCTATACCTATTTTGAGTGTGAGGCTATTAACACTTCATTAAACTTATTTTCCTGCAGTTTCTCCTGAGAAGGTTTACTTCTTTAAAACCGGCAGCTGCCAAAGAAACACGGCGATTGCACAGATTGAAGCAGCCAGACGGCAGAAACAAGTTCACTCACGATAAGAGATCCATCTTGGTGACATTTTGAACAAAAAGCCCAACTTGAAGCGATTCCTGCTTGTGATGATTTATCTGCTGAATATGAGGAGCAGCAGCAGGAGGGATAAAGTATCGAGGACCTGAATCTTAAACAATGAGGCAAAGAAAAATGAACTGATGTGGAAAACGACCGAGTGTCCAAACTTCACAGAGCGACCGAAGCAGGTTTCGGAATATTTAAAGTCCAGTGTTTCTTCAGTTTTGTAGGTTTTATGGGCAAAGCAAATTTAAAAAAAAGACTTGAAACCCAATTTAAGTGATTGTTTTATGACTCGCCGGCTGTAGCTCAGCTCCCTGACAGTCACTGATTATCGGCTGTTCATTGATAGGAAATCAATACTGATGGCAGGAATAGCTCAAAGCCAGCACGACCCGTCACTCACACAAAACTCTTTCAGTCGTGCAGCCTCTACAAACGGTTTCCACATCATTTCATCATGCCAACAACTCTGTTTACTGTTTCTGAGCCACGCTGCGTTTATTTCATTGATCCAGGAGGTTTCATTTTCCCCATTTAGCCAACTCACATGACTGCTGGCCGACGTATTTTTGTTTTCTGCAGAATTTAAGTCGAGCAAAAGGGTTGATTTTGGGCTCATTTTTAACTGAGGCACGTTAAATAAAGTGATATTTGACAGTTTTAAAGTTAGATTTGGTGCATTTTCCTGATGTAGCCTTACATGGCTAGCTGTCGGACCATCAGGTAGCTACGATTTTGTAATGTTTATACAGTTTCTGACGCTAATAAACAGGGATTTTTGTTTCAAAGATACACGCATCTTGGATAAGCATTTTAAAAACAACATCATGGATCAAACTACTAATGGAGAATCTTATTGGCTGATTATTTTTAGCAAGTTGCTTACCGAGACATTTCGAATTAAGTGATTTTGATAGAATGCTTTAAGCTTGGTTCATCGTCCTGACAAAACTGGAAAGTTAAAAAGGTCAATAGAAGTTACTGGTTCTGATAAATCAAATAATTTTGCACATTTTTAAAGACAACATCGGGGTTAAACTAGCTCCACAAATTCCATCACAAGTGAGAATCCTTGTGATGCTCATTTTCTTTATTTTTTTGGGACTGAAAACAGCAGCAGATGTTGGCGCCACTCTGGACCTGAACCAGGGATGTTCTGGTGTGTACTCGCTGCTGAACTCTACGTGGGTGGTGATGTCCCAAACATGCAGAAGTTGAATTCTGTTGTCAAACCTCTCGTGTTTCGCCGCCGCTCGTCAGCAATCGGTGTGATCGACTGTGACTCCCTCGCTCTCCTTCACGCCCGTCTGCCTCCATTAGGACCCCGGCCTCCTGACGGTGGTAATGGAGGGGGACCGGCCTCGGTTCATCACCTTGCTGCAGGCCATGGGTGGGGCAGTTATAGGGCGACCGGAGCTGCCCCGGTCCTCAGTGTGCCCACAATCTGCCTTCCTGGTCCTAACCTCCTCCGTCCTGATCAGGAGCTTCCCCGCATCTTCACCGGTAAGACGTCCCACCTTTGGCCTCAAGAAGTTTTGGGGTTTCGGCTCGGTTAGATTTACAAACACAGTCGGTTTAATAAGTCTGAACCCTGAAACTTTGCAGCAGGCTAGAAATCTTTTTGCTTTAAATCACCAAAATGACACAGTTGAACTTTTAGATCAGGGGTGTCCAATCCTGGTCCTGGAGGGCCACAGTCCTGCATGTTTTAGATGTTTCCTTCTTCCAACATACTTGATTCAAATGATCAGGATCGTTATCAGGCTTCTGCAGAGCTTGATGATGAGCTGATCAGTTGAATCAGGTGTGTTGGAAGAAGGGAAACATCTAAACCATGCAGGATTGTGGCCCTCGAGGACCAGGATTGCCCACCCCTGGTTTAGATGGTCGAAGAATTTGCATTAAACAGATTTTGTAAGAACACAGCTGAAGTCATTTGTAACTCAAACAGTTCTGAGACATTATACGCAAGAAATTACAGCCAATGAGAGGAAAATGAGACAAACTGAATGACTGAAATGACTAAGAAACACTGACCAGAGGAGCACGTCGTTGGTGAAGCATCTCCTCACAGCTGTTTGTCAAGGCAACAAAAGTCAAATATCTAAACTGCAAAATTGACTTTATCCACTTTCAGATTCAGTTTATTACGTGTGGCTGAAGACACGTCTGAGTTCTGTTTCCATAGAGGTGCAGGACTTTATGTTACAGTGACCAAAAAGCTGCAGAACGATTCTCATCGGAGCCGTTCACACTCCATCAAACGACGTTAACCAGATTGTGACTCTTCTCTCGGAGGACTGCAGCACATTCAGCACTAACAAAGATTAGACTCAATTATACAAGGTTGTTACGTAAACCACTTATTTTTTTTTTTTTCCTTTTAATTCCGCGGCTACCACCACTCGTGGGTTTTTCCTTTCGGGTTTTGAAGGTGAGCCAACGGTGTGGTTGGAATATAGAGCAGATTTCCAGTGACGGGGCGCTCCGTTTGGTTTTACCCCACGCGCTGGTTATTTGCCTCTTATGATTCAATGTGGAGCAAATTTAATGCTCTATTTGTACTTTATCCCATGGGCCATTTTACAGTCGGGTGGGTAGGTGGAGGCGGCGTCGTATAGGTGCAAACACTCTAAACATATTGGCAGCCTGGTTGCCAAGCCGGGATTTTTGGTTCGAGAGCATCTGTGCGAAATGAAAACAATTGATGATAATGAGGCGATACATGCTCCTCATTGTGTGCGTTGCCCCTAATCCAGCCCACTGTTCCCCTTAAACGTCCTGCCGCTGCAGTCCAACCCTAATAATGTCAGATTAAGCTCTGCACAACTGTCCATCTGACACTGGATTTGCGCTGGATTGGAAAATCTGGATGGGTTGCCTCCAAAGCTCCGTAATTCTGCAGATTAAAATGCAGCAGAGGATGTGTTTATTGCTGGTGAACGTTTGAGGTTTCAGGCGTTTGTTTTGCACCAAAAAGTTCCCCAACTGTCCCGAGTGTATTCGTTTATCTGCGACGACGTGGGCGGTTTTTGCTGCTCGCCCCGGAGGCTTCCGGCCCCCCGATTCGGAGCGCCTCGTGCCCAGACGTGCCCCCTCGATGCCGGTGTGCCTCACTGGTCATGCCCCCTTTTGTTGCAGCCCAGCGAGGGGGGAGGTTTGGGCGACGGTCACCCAGATTACGCCTCATCTTACGGCCTATTTACAGTCGACACCAAACCGAGCTCGGGGAGTCATTTCATCATATAATTTCGTCACGTGTTGGTCATGTGACCCGGCGCCGCCGACCAATCGGGCGGCAGGATTTGTCCTGGGCAGAGCGAAAGGAGGAAAAAAACCCAGTTCCCTTTGCGATTTTTAATCTTGCAACGGCGAAAGTGATCGTCAGCGGCTGCGTCCTGCTCCACAGAAAGGTAAACTCGATTTTCAGCTCCTACTGCTCAGAATTTAGAAAGTGTTTTTTTGTTCTTCTGCGATTTCCTCAGAATTTATTCGTAAATGTTGAAATACTGCAGAAGCGTCAAACTGTTGAAAACTTGAAATCCAGGTCGGCATCAATAATTAATTAACTCGATAACTTTGCAGACATCCGAGAAGAATCGTTAATGCGATGATGACACAAGTTATCGACTCGCTGTCTGATTTGAAGTTTTTTGTAAGTTAACCTCGGGGCGCAAACATCTCCCGCAGCTAATTTTACGCTCAGTCGGTTTTTTCTCTGCTTTCGTTGTTGCCTCGGTTTTGGTTTTGGTCGCTAAGTGGGAGAGCTGCTGTGAACTCTGAAGCCGCTCTGACCTTCTCCGCTGACGGTCAGCCGAATTGATACCTCGGTCGAGATCATTATTCCAATTATCGTCACGCTGATATTAGCGCTGCTGATGGCCTTGTTCTCCACCAAAAAATGTCACTCGTCGTTACCTCAGGAGCTAATCGCTGTGCTCGAAATAATTTCTTTGTTTGGGTGGAAGCTGCCGGGATTTGAGATTAAAGTCGGCGAGGACGTCGGAGCAGCGGGAGGGGGGGGAAGACCTCCGCGGCAGAACGAGGAAGAGCTCCTCGTATGGAAGCCATGACTTTGTGACAAGCAGTGATCTCACATTACAAATTGTGGCAAATCTAAAATGGCCGACTTAACGCTCAGCTCTTAGCGCCGTGTTCGCAGCACAACATGGTGTGCCTCGACCCCCCCCCCCCCTCGCCGCCACCAAACACTCGGGACTGTTTGAGGCGATCGCGCTGGAGTCGGCGAGCGACTTTTAAAGTCTTCTCGGCCGTTCTGCGATTTGACTGGTCGCGGTGGAGGATGTGGTGGCGGCGGTTTTGATTGTGATTCGGGCTGAGCGATCAGGACGCTGGGCGGCTGATGTGGGCTGACAGCTCTTGAGCGCACTGTCATAGCGGCGTATAGGAAGGCCGGCTGGGTGGACGCCCCCCTCCCCGACTCGACCACGAACAACAAAAGCCAGACGAGACGAGAGCTGCTCATATACCAGGAAAACCTCGGAGCCAACTCCTCTCTTCTCCTGACAGCAATTATTTGTTCCTGTTGCTTTCAAACTTTTTCTCCGTTTCGTCCACAAACGCTCGGTTTCCGGGTCGCCCTCCGAGC
This sequence comes from Stegastes partitus, assembly GCF_000690725.1. Taxonomy (NCBI): domain Eukaryota; kingdom Metazoa; phylum Chordata; class Actinopteri; family Pomacentridae; genus Stegastes; species Stegastes partitus. Next base: position 82,895 of record NW_007578625.1, read on the forward strand.
TGCCCCTCTGCTGCCCTACACGGTCACTAATTTCCCCTTTGTTCGGCCTTAATTGGAGCACAAACACGTCCAGCAGCGAACATATTGGCTTCATTACAGAGAAACCTTTGGTCGAGCAGATGAAGCGACGAGCAGCTGCACACATCTGTCGAGTCCCTCTAATCGCACTAATCTTCAATTGCAGAACATCGTGGACGGAGGCTCGATTAGAAATTATGTAAAAGGCAGAAAACGGGCCCATTTTTGGTCGTTTTCTGCCCATAAAATCCAACTTGTTTTATCTGGAACAATGAAAATATGTGCAAAAAAAGCAACTTGTAAGGACTTGTAAGTTAAATTTCTAAAATAAAATAAAGAGAAAATACTACGAGGATGACTAGAAGCCAGTAAAAACATGTCAGGTTTTGATTTTTCTTCAACGTGACAGTGAACGAAGAGCTTTTAATTAAATATATGATTAGTGAAGGATCAGAAATGGTGATCGATGCCCAGAAGCTCCGCCCACAATCAAACTACTTATAAGATATTCATGTTCAGGGGTGGAAGTGGCTCATTTAAAACATATAAACAATATAAAACTAGTTTAAATGCACCTACAGCTTCCTAACAACTAAAGTAAGCATCAGAAAATTGTGACAAACATCCCTAAAGTCAAAGAAAATGAATTTACTGTCACAGAGGAGGAAAGAAACCAGAACATGTTCATGTTCAAGCAGCTAAAAATCAAAAATGTCCCCTTTTTTCTTAAATAAATCACTCAAACTGGTTAATCGATTAGTTGTTTGGTCAATAAAATGTCAGAAAACGATTAAAAATGTTGATCCGAAGCCCAAAAATACAACTTAAAGTGTCTAGTTTGGTTCACAACCCAAAGATGTTCACAGAGAAGAAGAAAAATAGGAAATATTCACGTTTAAGATGTTGGAATTTTACATTTTATCACTTAAACTGATTAATTAGTTGTTTGATCTATTAAATGTCAGAAAAAGAGGTCATTAAGTGTTTCCCATGAGCCCAACGTGATAAATTTACTGTCAGAGGAGGAAAGAAACCAGAAAATATTCACATTTAAGAAGCAAGAAACTGAGATTTTTTAACTTTTTACTCATATCGATTAGCTGTTCGGTCGATTAAACGTCAGGAAGTTGTGAAAAATTACATTTTAAAAACTGCAATCAGAGAATTTGAGCTTTTCTTCCTTTAAAAACCAAACAAACTGATCAATCGACAACCAGATTAGCTGCCAATTAACGCATCAGTTGATAATCGACTAATAGCTGCAGCCCTGTTGAGAACACATTTATATCTAAGATGGAGAATTAGAGCTGTGCAGGAAACACTGAGGTCTAAAGAAGGTCAACGGGTTCAGAGTCAGACTTTAAACTCTCCAACACTGACTGACGTTCTCACATTAAAGCCAATAAACGCGTTAATTATCAGATTTTCACGACATATTTTTCATTTTCGCAGCACAACTGGACTCACGTCAGAGTCATCGTGTAAATATTAAAAACGTTGTTGTGAAGCGGCGGATTGAGACTCAGAGGGTTTTATATGAAAACGTCATTACGACATATCTGCAGACATGGATTAGGACGGAACAGATGACACAGAGGCTTTGGTGCAGATTAGACCTCCGGCCGTCCATTCAGTGATTTTCTTTGCAAAAATTTCCCCGTTCCTGTCCGTCGGTTAGTCCCACAGTCCTCGGATTGTGTTTCTGTGGCGGGTTTTGGGGGTTGAATCGACAGTTTTTAGCGTTACACATTCAGCAAAAGACACCAAGACTGATCTCATCCATCAGTGAGCCGTCGAAATGCAAAACAGCTGCAGCTTCTGAATTCTTCTGGACTCCTTTACTGTCATCAAACTGCATCTATAGTCCATAAAACATGGAAAAACATGCAGAGGAAAGGAGTCTGGTGTATCTTAAACAGTTTCCTGACCTTGTGGAGTGAAAATCAAAAAGAAAGTTGACGAAGAAAATCTACGTCCGTCTTCTCAGAGCAGGAAGGAAAATAAAAACATGGAAAAACCTCGAGTTCAAAAACTACAAACTAACAGCAGCTATCGGTTCAACAGGCATCCTCTGAGCTGATTTAAATACAGAGAAGCTGTCACTTTATTAGTCGCACACTGTTACGGAATAGATTAGTAAAAACACAGACCACAAAAATCTGTAGATATCTGGAATTTAAGAAAAAATAGTAATTATTAAACAAATTTTAAAATTATTTAATTTTTAAAAATACATGTATTGTTTCTTTCAAGTTAAATATTTGTAAAATATTTTTGCACATTTAAATACAGTAAAAAAATAATGTGGACATTATTCATGGTTCTGGCCTGTTTTAAAGGTTAAAATGTAAATTAATGTTGTTTTCTGCGATTTTTACTAGTTACAAGTTATTTAACTAACTGGAGGAAAATCTGTAAAATAACAGTTTAAAAATGATTTATTTATTTTTTAAGTTTATATAAATTTTCTTTCCAATATCTCTAAACTAGCAATATTTTTAGCTGATTTAAATACATTTTAAAAAAATAAAAAAATACTATAATAATAAATACTTTTACAATCGAACATTGTTTTTAAAAAAAAAAAAAAAAAAAAAAAAAAGAACAAAAACTAATTCCTATTAGTTGATTTTTGATGTGGTCATTGACGGTTTTGGACTGTTTTTAGGGTTAACATGGAAATTAAAACTTTACGTGTATTTTTCAGGATGATATTTACAATTTAACAAAACTGGTAAAATCTGTAAAATAACAGGTTAAAATATGATTTTTTTTTTTTTAAAAATCATACATTTTTATAAATTTTTTTTTTTTTTTTAAAAATCATACATTTTTATAAATTTTCTTTCCAATATCTGTAAAATAATAATATTTTAGCTGAATTAAACACAGTAAAAAAATACATAAAAAAACAGCATCATTTTACAGTCTAACATTGTTTAAAAAAAAAAATTAAAAAAGAAAAAAAGCCCAAAAACTAATTCCTATTAGTCGATATTTGATGTGGTCATTGACCTGTCATTTTGGCCTGATTTTTAGGGTGAACATGGAAATTAAAACTCTTTTACGTGTATTTTTCAGGGTATTATTTACAATTTAACAAAGCTGGAGGAAAATCTGTAAAATAACAGTAAATTACTCAAAAAAAAAAAAAAGAAATCACAGTTCAAACCGTAGATTTTTAGTGTAGTTTGCTGACTACATGGATCAGTGTTTGTTGGTGATCAATAACCAGCTTCACTGCTCACCAAAGCAACTTCCAAACGCCCCGAAACTTTGCTTTCTCGTCTCTTTCGTTGGTCGTTTCCGGACCAGTGCGTCTGCACAGGAGCAGCATCTCCTCATTGTTAGAAGCACATAAAGGAGATTGAAGTTCTTCAAGAGAGCAGGGATGGACGGGAAGCGAGGGAGTCGGGGGTGAGGAGGAGGAGGAGGAGGAGGAGGAGGAGGGGAGCCATTTTGTGCACTGCGTTGACCAGCCGAGCGTAAAGCGTGATTAATTCAATAGCCGCCATAGAGGAGGAGGCTAGCAGCGCCGCAACACCGAGCATGACCCACTTTCCCCGTCAGATGTCAGGAAGCATCCCTGCCGTCCCTCGCTGCTGCCTCCAACCCCACGTCTGCAGCAGCAAAACCAAAGAATCCTGATGGCAGAAGGCCCACAGAGAACCTCCGACACGCTCCTTTTAAAGGTTTTTAACGTGCAGTTTGTCAGCAAATCAGAAAAAATGGCCACTCGCTGGAAGGTTTTCGCCCGTCGGTGCCAGTGATTCATGAGGCCTTGACCCAGTTCCATTGTGCTACAGGATGCAGGAGCAGAACACAGTCTGAAGCGAGCTCTTAACGCGACCTCCATCATCTCGAGCTCAGATTTTGTTGACCCAAATCTGTTAAACAAAGAGAAGGAGGCTCGCAGGGGAAGAGCTCTGGGTTGGTTGTGCAAAACATAAAACGGAAAAAAGAAAGAAATGTGGAATCAGAGCCTCGTCTCCAAGCGTCGTTCTGCCTCCTTTCACGTTTTTCTTTTTAATGCAAGATTTTAAAAAAAAAAAAGAAAAAAGAAAAAAACAGCAACTGTCTGTAAAATAATATTTTTAATCTATTTAAATGGATTAAAATTCTGTATGTTTAGAGTCGCACATTGTGAAAAAAACAAATTATTTAAAAAAAAACAACAGATTTTTGATTTATGGTTTTGGGCAAAAACAAAAACAAAAAGTTCTACATATTCTCTGAAATGTAACAAAACAGGAAATATCTGTACAATAACAGTTAACAATAATAATTTACCATTTTTAAATATACATTATTCATATTTCAAAGAACAGTAAAAAAATTGCAAAATAAAGCTACTTTTTGCTAATTTTAATTAAATAAAAAAAACTAATTTTATGGTCGAATACTGTAAAAGAACTAATTACTATTTATAAAAATCATAATAAATAAGGAGGGTTTTGTACAAAATATAAATTACATTTTTTTTAATTTATTTTTTTTAAAAGAACATGTAAATTAAACTTTAAATTCATTCATACATTTTTCTGAGATTTTACTGCTTATTTTTAATTTAAGAAAAGAAGAAGAAATGTTAATATAAATATTTCTTCAAAAAAATAAAATAAAATCTGTGAAAAAAAAATACATCTTTTCTTTAAACTCACTAAGAAATATCTCTAAAACATTCTATATAAAGCACTAATTTGAATACAGTAAAAAACGATGTAATTGTAGAACAGCTTACTATTTGTAAAAATACAGATTTTTGATGGAGACATTATTTACAGTTAACTACAATAAATTAATCATTTTTTTCTGTGATTTAAAAATGATCTTATCGAACAAAACTGGGAAAATCTCTAAAATAACTTTATTTTTGCTGATTTAAATACAATAAAGAGTCAAAAGGTGTAAAAGAAGAACATACGGATACAGATTTGTGATTATTTATTAGTTATTTTTAGGGTAAACAAGTAAAATAATATTTTTTTCTGCAATTTATCTCATTATTATTATTATCATGTAGAGAATATTTATTATTATTTTAAATCTGGACTAAAAGTGTCGTTTTTGCCCCTTTTTGCTTGAAGTTTCCATCGTCGGCTTCATCCTGCTGCAGTCTTGGAGGTTTTTTTTCTTTTTCGATGCCCCTGCACAGAACCTGCACCGCTGGCTTCGGTCTTAAACCCGGATTAAGGCTTTTTATGTAATCTGGTCTCCTCTGGGAGATTGGAGAGACAGCTGGCAGCAGAATCCCTGTTCTTATCTCTCGAACCTCCTCTGGCCTCCGACCAGCATGGCAGCGTAGATTAGAGGCGCAAAACTCTGCAAAAAAAACACGATTTCCGCTGCATGTGTGGGTTTAATGTAAAGCCGCGAGCAGCGTAGGTTAAAACACGTCCGCTGGAGACAGAACAACCAGCTGAAATGTTCTTTTCTTTACATTCATTGCGTCGTTTGGATTTTATTTTTCAGCTCCAACTCAATTTAAAGTCTGATTTCTTCTTAAAAACAAACAGAGGTGACATAAAAACACTAAATATGTTACCGTGGAACCGGTTGAGGCGGTAAAACCAGCTAAAGTTTTTAAAAATCAAATAAAAAACATGCATAAATGATGGATGGTGTGTCTACAAGATGCTTGAATATAATTATGCTGCTATAAATGAAACGTGCTCAGTGTGTTCAGTCAGTAATCTGCAGAATCTGATGCATAAAAAAGACAAAAATGTGACTTTTTTTTAACCTTCTGCGATGATAAAGTGGATTTCTTGGACTGCTGCTCAAACAAAATGATGTTTAAAGTTCTGATCCATGTTTTTTGTTTGTTTGTTTTACATTTTTTTCATCTTTTCTGATATCTTATGCACCAGAGTTGCACCATCTTGGCTAAAAGTTGGACTTCCTGTCCACCGGTTGAAGCACAAAACAGACACAGGCGACGACAAAAACAGAAAAACTGATATTTTAGAGAACGTTTAGTTTGTAAAATACACAAAATCAAACTAAAACACAGCTTAAATGAATTCTCTCTGTTTAAAAATCAGCTAAAGTTTTTTAAAAATAGACTTTAAATGACATTCTTAGATTTATATTCTTTTTCATTTGCATTCGGAGCTAATTTCACAAACCAGAGACCAGGTTCTGTTGAGGTTCTGCTCAGTGTGTTCACCAACAAATACACGGAATTAATCAAGAAACAGGCTAAAAATCTATATTTTTAGTGATTTTCTTCACCTCCTGTCATCATTAAGTGGATTTTTTAACTATTCTTTACCTTTTTAGGCATCATCTTGCACTTTTTTAAACAGTTTTTTGACATTTTCAACAGCAAACAGTTTCTAAATTACTTTGGATTTGTTCCAGGAATAATTATTTACACATTTATGTCTGTAATAATAGACGTAGCCTCATGTTGGTGCATGTGCAGGTCACTAAAACCTGCTGTCAGGCTGCTTTTTCCAACGATATTCAAGTTTCCCAGAGAAACCATGACATTTATTGGCACTCAAACTGCTTTTCTTTGATTTCTTTTGAACATTTTAAAGCCAAACTAATATTTAATAACTAGCAGATACTAAAAACTGAGCATTTGCACCATCCAGCAGCTGAAACGTTCCGTTTTGCACAGTTTAAAGTGTTTTCCGTGTCGTTTTATACCTGATAGGAGCATGCTGTGGGTGGTTTGCTGTCGTTGCTGCGGCGCTTTTAGCAGCTCAGCAGGGTGACGGTGGGGTCGACACACCAAACCTGGACTCAAGCGTCTCGGCAAACACTTTCAATCAGAACTCAGCTGGACAAACACACACAGCTGCTGGCGCTCCAAACTCTCTCGCAGCTCCAAATTACATTAATCAGCAAATCAAACAGGTGAATATTTAGATTTCAGAGCGTCTCTGGTCACTGTTTGTGAAAAACGAATCTGATTTAAGACAAAAAATGTTGACTGTTTGCTTGTAAAAGAAGAAAAAAAAGGATTCTCTCTTGTAGGAAACAGGATAAAATTGAAAAATCTAAGATGTAAAAGTTGCAAAAATGACATAATGCTCAGAATAATTATCAATAAATACACAGAAGCTGTTAAAGAAACACAAAAATCTGAATTTATCAGGATTTTTCTTTAACCTAAGTGTAAAAATAATGATCCTCTGGTGCTGAAATGTTTGAAAAGAACAATAAAAATATGCTGTTTATGGACAAATGAGGCCATGATGCATCGACATGGTGCCAAAATAAAGTAATGGTCATTATATTAATTAATAAATATGTTGAATTTGTTGTTTTCGTGGCCTTAAACCAATCAAATTAAATCAGATTTACACTGTTTGCAAGTAAAAAGAAAGCAAGACGAGTAAAAAACACATTCAAATAGGTTTTTGTCGACATAAATGAAACAACATTCAGTATATCTGTCATTAAATAGGCTGAATTTGTTAAAGAAAGACAAAAATCTGTCTTTTTTGTGGCCTTCTATCACTGCAAACTGCATTTTTAATCAATTTCACACAGAAATGGTCACATTTGGATGTAAAAAATAGATTCTGTCCCCTGAAAGTGAGCCAAAGTTTTAAAAATTGAACTCAAAATGTGTTTTTCTGGCCATAAATGAGACATGATGCAGCTGCATGGTGCAGAAATAAAGTCCTGCTCAGTGTATGGAGCCATTAATAGGCAGTGTTTGTTAAAGAAAGATAAAAATCGACCTTTTCTGGCCTCCTGTGGCTGTAACCTGGATAAACGGTCAGATGTTGGAGTCACTCTGCTCAACAAACTCATCATTTTCTGCATTTTTTAATGTTTTTAAACCAATTTTCCACTTTTAATAAATCAATTTGGAATCCACAAAGCGTCACTTAGCCTTTTTAATTCATGCACTCTCTTGAACGGCTTTAATTTCTCCTCCGTTCAGCTCCGACTCTGGACACTCCTGCAGCTCACAGTCCTGCTGCTGACTCCACACGACGGACTGAGGCGCCCTCTCGTGTCTCGCCGCCGCCGCCGCTCATCCAGCCTGAGTCATTACATCACTTGTCAGGCCGAATTAGAGGCGATGCAGCTGAAACGGGCTCGATAAAAATAAATATGGCGCTGGTCGTTCGATGGCTCATCTCGTGGCTGAGCAGACATATGCTGACCTACATTTCACAGGCTTCTGCTGCGGCTCCTTTCTCCACCGTTCACTGTGGTTTCATTAAGAGACGCACGACCGGCCGTCGTCCTGCAGCCGGGCCACGACCACGCCGACGTCCAAGCTCCTCGGCTGCACGTTGGCCTGACATTTAACTTTAAGTTTCTCCTCCTGAATCTCCCTTAAAAACTGAAATTACAACTTCAGACTCTCACCAAGTGTGGATTCATCCGCCACTGAAAATAGTCCCCACCAAATTCAGTTTTTAATCCAATTTAGGATACGTTTGGCAAAAAAAAAAAAAACCCTCAATATATTACACACACATATATATATATAACCAGGCTGTGTCTTTTAAATGCACTGTGTCCTTTTATGTTTGACTACAAGCTCGTTTCACTTTGTTTAAAGCTTCCAGGAGCCACAAAATAAGAAAAACGCACGACATAAATGAGATACAAGAAGTCTGTCGCATAAAAATAAAGTAATACTGCAACTAATCAGCATAAAGAAGCAGAATTTCTTTCCATAAAAAGGCAAAAATGTGAATTGCTGGCGATTTTCTTTCCCTTCTGTGATCATAAACTGGATTTTTTGGCTGCTGGTCGACCAGACAAATACATTTTCAAGTTCTAATCTGTATTTATTTCATATTTTCTGACATTTTATAAGCAATGAAGAGATTCATTTGACTTAATTTCTTTTTTGAGGCGTTAATGTCTGTTTATTTCTGGTGATTTTCTTTCCCTTCTGTGATCACAAACTGGATTTTTTTCCGATCGGATCGAAGTCTAACAAACGGACAGTTTAATGGATAAACGCTTTGTGTCACCGTGTCTGCTCAACAACGCACAAAGAACCATTATTGACGATTACTGGATCCAACAATAAAAAAAAAAGTCTTGAAAATGACCAAACTTTTGTCTATAACGACTTAAAACTTGTCCACAACACACTGACAGCTGCTCGCTAAACGCCCACGACGCTCTCTGCTGCCAACATGAACTGCAGTCTGAGTGACGCCTCCTCTGGTCTCTAAACAGTGAGAGGCTCCACCTGGTGGAACAACCAGGTACTACAGCTGATCTACGATACATTTCCTGACATTTTTTTCTGATTGCCGGATTTTGTTTTAAAGACTAATTATCGCTAAAACTCAGAAACGTTTTATTAACATGTCCAACATTTAGCCAACACTAGAAACAAATAGCACGTTCACGTACGATAAATAATTCACTTTTTGCGTATTTAAATTAGTTTTCATTCTTCCATGGTCGGTGAAAACATCCTGCAGTTCAGCCACTTTGACATGTGACTGTCGCTAATGGCTCTCTTGGTTGGGTCGAGGAAGAAGTTGTTGAAATTTTAATGTTTTAAAGTAAGAATTAGTTTAGTTTTGGTGATTTTTTTTAAAAATGAAGCATGTAGAATAAAACAGCTTTTATGAAATATCCTGATTTTAAGCCAAGGTTTGGTTTTCCAGTGGAAGTTTCATTATTATTTTGCAAAAAATTGGAAAAAAAAAACCCAAATCAACGTGTACAACTTATCTCAGAAGTCCACAGTCGTTACCAATCTGACAACATTTAAAGCATTTCTACAGCCTCGACTAACTCACGACTCATCAACATGTTTCTTCCAACAAGTCGCTCCTCTGTTCACTGTTTCTGAGCCATGCTGCCTTTATTTTATTGATCCAGGATCTCCCATGTTCCTCTCTGCTCTGTAAGAACACTGCCTGCAGTTCAGCCGAATGTCCACAGAATTGATTTTTTTCAGTCATGGCGTCACATCTGAAGTGAAGATTGTTCATTTTTAGCTTATGTTTAGATCAAATGTTTTATTTTTGGTCAACTTTTAAACGAGACACGCAGTGATTTTGATGAGATGTCACAGTTCTAAGCTTAGATTTGGTGATTTTTCAAAGTCCAACTGTTCTGTCTGACCTCAGCAGCTGTTTGTTTGTTTGTTTGTTTGTACCTGTCAGGTGACCGGTTGGCTGACTCCACCACCACACTCGCGTTGGCCCTCGCGCTCCTCTCTCTCGTGACCACGCCCCTTCCTTCACGTCCAATCCCGACATGGAGCCCATCAAGGTCCAATCAGAAGGCGGACTGAATGTGACGCTCACCATCCGGCTGCTGATGCACGGCAAGGTACCCGCAAGCACTGCCTTTGTCCAGCACTTTCCAATTATCTGCCAAGAGAAAGCTAATGTCACACCATTGTTGTGTTTCTGCAGGAGGTTGGGAGCATCATCGGAAAGGTACGTATCAGCAACACAACAACTAGAGCATCACAAAGAGACACACAAAACATCTCACTGTTGTTTCTCTTTGCTTCCAGAAAGGAGAGACGGTGAAGAAGATGCGAGAAGATGTAAGAAGCACCTTCCTCCAGATCATATTCATCACTCCTGATGGTTGCTTTTGGCCTAACATTGTGTACTTTTTGCTCTTTTTGTCGCCCTAAAGAGCGGCGCCCGGATCAACATCTCAGAGGGGAACTGCCCTGAGCGGATAGTCACCATCACCGGGCCAACAGACGCCATCTTCAAGGCCTTCGCCATGATCGCCTACAAGTTTGAGGAGGTACGACGTTGTTGAGTTTAACACCAAACGGGTGTCACATGCTGTCAGGTGTCAGCATGAATATGCATCAGTCAGGTTTGAATCTCCAGCATGGTGATTACTCAGGAATTCACTCCACACTGTAAAAAATCCACAAGAAAACTGACAATCTGGTGGCAAAGGTGTCAGAAAAAAATATGTAAAAACAAAGATATGGGAATACTGTAAAAATGTCAAAAATGGCAATAACAGTGAAATAGTTTTAGATTTTTTATGTAGACGTACATTTTTTGTTTTGGCCCATTTTTGGAGAAAATTTTTAAAATTAAAAAAAAAAACAAAACTGTAAAAATAACAGTTTCATAGAATAAACTTAATATATTTTTTAAATTATAAAATTATTTACCATTTTCCAGTCCTTAATAAACATAGTTTTTCCTTTGAATAACAGAAAAAAATCTTTAAAATAATGTTGTTGTTTTTTGCGCATTTAAATACAGAAAAAAAAAACGTGTAATTTTATGATCAAACGTTGTCAAAGAACAGATTACCATTTTTAAAAATACAGATTTTTGATTTTTGACATGAGTTTCTTAACTTTTCTCTGATTTTTTACTGGTTAACATATAAATTAACACTTTTTCCTGTGACTTTACTCCATGTAAAATATGTAGAATAACACATTTTTAACTTTATTTATATTTTTGTATATTCAAAAAAATGAGGGAAAAATCAGTAAAATAAAAGGAAAAACTCCAGAAAATTCCAGTGTTCTTTTTTTTTACAGTGTACAATAGTCCATCTGAATGTATTTGTTGGTTGTATTTGGTGTTATTAATGTAAATCTAATCAATATAGTGATGTCAAAGAGCAAAACTTTCCTCCTTTAGTTGCAGCTAGAAAAGTCAGACATGAATAAAGGTTGTAAAAAAGAAAAAAACACTTAAAACGGTTTAATTATAACGGCTCAGTATCATTAATAACACCAAACATGTTCTGTTCTACTGGAAGGTATTTTTTATTTTAAATGTACTGTATAAAAATCTGTAACTTGATTTGAGTTACTTTGTCAAATCAGGTGACAGTTTGGTTTGTAAAACGTCAGAAAATAGTTTGTCCAGACAACCTCCCAAACATCTGGAACATGTGCTTAAATCCATGAGAAAACACACGTCCATGAGCACGACTGTGGCTGCCGTTGTGCTCTGGACGTGTAAACGGACGGCACTTGAGTTAATGCATTTCTTTCTTCCCACCACTGGCCAGCTTCAGTTCCTGCACTGACTCATTTCCAAATGGAATACAAAGCAGGCTTGGCCCCGTTATGTAGGACAGAAATGTGCTGATCTAACCTTGCAACACCCTCTGAAAGTGGGCCAGTTCTGTGTTTTGATTTGTGCTTCGTATCAGCAGGCTTCAGTCGGACCACAAACACCTCAGACGAACCTGCACGGCGCTCCGTGGAGCAGAAAGCCTCATTCTCAGGGTTTATTTATTAAAGTTCCTAATGTCCAACTGTTAGAAGTGGAAATAAACGAGGACGATGTTGTTCTTTCATGTCGCTAAATTCATTTGATTCTGATGAACAACATCAAATATAACCAACAAATACCGACTGATGGATTGTTGTACACTGTAAAAAATATACTTCGTATTAATTTTATGGAATAATTTTATGGAATTCTTCACATTTTAATAACAGATTTTTTCCCCACATTATTGAAATTTATAAAAATATCAAGAACATTACAAAAAAAATGAACAAATTTATGTAAAGTTAGATTATATCACAATTATAAATGTAACCATTTATTTAGTGACTCTTATTTTACATTCTTTTAAAGTTAATCTATTAATTTTATTAGTAAATTTTTATTTTGGACATTTTTTCAAACATTAAAGATAAAAATACACAAGATTTGTATGTAATGTATACAAAAACTCAATTAAAATGATGATCTAAAATTAACTGTTTAAAATTGTAATTATAATAATTATTTGTTTAATAATCTTGGATTTTTTATTTGTTCAAAGTTAAATGTATTGGTTACTGAAGATTAAAAAAATTAAATATTGATCAAATATACATTTTTTTAATATAAAATTACACGTAAAAAAGACATATCGCTATGATTTAAAATGATTTATTATGAAAATTATAATCAGAGATATTTGTTTAATAACAGCAGCTTGAAATTATTTTTTTTTAAAATAAAGAAATCCATTCATTTTCCAGATGGACACACTTATTTGACATTAAACGTCTAAATATGCAAGATTTTTTACTTTAAATCACATTTTACATGCTGAGATCAAAACTTCACATCAAACAGTCACATTAAATGTATAAATACACAAGATTTTTTTATAGAAAATTAACCAAAACCAACAGCAGATTGTCACAGTTTAAAACTGAGCTGCTAGCTGCTGTTTTCTTTAAGATTTCTTTATGTGAGGCATTTAGGGAACATCGGTAAACTGTAGTGTCTATTGAGAAGCATGTGTTCATCAAGTGAAGAGTTTTGGGTACAGTTTTATTTCTATTTTGCATCCAGGAGACGCTCTGGAATCAGGTGACGACTATTTTAAGTCTCATTTTGATGCAGATTTTGCAGTTAAAGCTGCTTATTTAAAAGACAAAGTGCAGTAAAACACTCCCACATGTGGGCCCTGAATGCCACCCAACACAAAAACACCATTTCAGACGTCTTTGCCAGCGTCGATCCATAAAGAAAAGGCTCCAAACTGCTTTTCTTTTTACACCTCAGTGTTTTTTCCAGCCTGTTTTAAAGGTGTTTTATCCGCTGCATGAAGGTGGATTTACTACAAAGCCGCCACTTGACACAGTAACTGGCCATAAAAGAAGCTTTTTATCTGATGCAGCTGCTCTTTTCCTCCCTGCAGGACATAATCAACTCCATGAGCAACAGTCCAGCCACCAGCAAACCTCCGGTAACCTTGAGGCTCGTGGTGCCGGCCAGCCAGTGCGGCTCCCTCATCGGAAAAGGAGGCTCCAAAATCAAAGAGATGCGAGAGGTGACGACGGAAGTTCTGCGTTTTCTATCCCGATGGTCGCCTGAGCAACCATAAGATGCTACAAACCTCATGTAGCTCCTAGATAAGCCTCCTAAACCCCGTTTATATGGTTCATATAGGAAAAAACTAAAGGTGGAAAACTGTAGCAAAAGAAATACACTAAAAACTGTGTATTTTCTCTTTTTTTTTTACCCATTTTCCAATTCTTTGTTTTTAATATTTGTAAAATAAAAACAAAACAAAAAAACAAAAAAACTGCAAACTACTGTGAAAATAATAGCACGTGTGTCATTATTTACTGTTTTGGCCTTCTTCTAAAAAAAATAAAATAAAAAATTTGCATGTAAATTATTAGTAATAATCAGCTAAAAATAATTATTTACCATTTTTCAATTCTCCATTTTTCAATATTTAGAAAAAAGGAGGAAAATAATGGCATATACATGTATAATAATGATATTTCAGCTAATTTAAATACAGTAAAACATACTGTGAAAGTTTATGATTAAATAGAAAAGCACAAAATATACTTTGCTGATTAAAATTATAAATTAATGCAATTTTCCAGCAGTTTTAATTGACATTATCTGCATTTAACTGTTAAACAAATCAGTAGAAACAAGGGTATAAATCTATAAAATAATGTTATTGTTTGTCGAAGAACGTGTAACTTTATGATCAAATATTAAAAAAGAAGAAATTATT
>NW_007578625.1:98622-140750 GCF_000690725.1 Stegastes partitus
GTAACTTGAGCTTATTGAAGTAACTTGAGCTTATTGAAGTAACTTGAGCTTATTGAGGTAACTTGAGCTTATTGAAGTAACTTGAGCTTTGACTCTTGAGCTGTTCTGGGGCAGGTTACGTTCCAGAAAACACATCAACACATAGGATATGTTTTTTCCTTCCGATTCCAATGAGTGCAAATGTTCTACAGACCCAGTTTACCCTCAAACAGACGCTGATGAAGCACTAAAGACGTTGACTTGTTGGTCTGCTTTAATGTTTCTTTATTTTCTCTCAAAACTTGGGATCTAAGGAACATAAATATCAGTGAAACGTTTTTATAACTGGTTTCATAGTTGTGGAAACACTGAGGCCTTCCTGCTCGACACGTCTGCACATTTTCACACCAATTCATCAACCCTTGAAGTGACTGATCTGCTGTTTTTGACCGTTTTTGCTGCTCTGATGCTGCAGAAACTATAAACTGCATTTAAATGTCAAAGCTGAAATGCTTTCAGTGCAAAGTTCCTGAAGCAGGAAGTCAGATTTTCACCCTTGACGTGATTCATTTGCTGTTTTTGACCCTCTTTGCTGCTCCGATGCTGCAGAAACTGTAACATGTCAAAGTCAGAACTCTACTTCGGATCAAAGCGCTGCACTATTTGGGTGTCTTTCTATTTTCTTGCATCATTAATTCTAACTGTCTGCGCAGCCAGTTCTCCATCGGGCCTTCACGATGGCACCGGCCTGGACATTTGTGACATGACTGTAAGTCTCTAGAGTCAAACACCTTGCAAACACACTGTAGGTAGCGTCATCATTATCCAGTTGAAAGTGATGTTTCAGGTAAAGTTTAGTTGTGCACTGAACCACGATTTGGACGTTTCCTGTCGGCATGAACGCACAGTGAAGAGCACTTTGTGTCACAGGTTGTCTTCCCTCAGGCACCGTCCCTTCTGGCCTCACTCGATGCGACTTCTTTCTTTCTCTGTCGACTCTTTTCTTTCTGTTTTCCCGCTCTAACACTCTCTCCACATCTCACCCCCCTTCTTCTTCTGCCCTCCACTCTCCCCCCTCCCCCCCCTTTGCTCTCCTCAGTCCCCACCGAAAGGTGCCACCATCCCCTACCGCCCCAAGCCTGCCTCCACCCCTGTCATTTTTTCAGGTGGCCAGGTAAGAGCAGACCCACTGGGGGCGTCCACAGCCAACCTCAGCCTCTTACTGCAGCACCAGCCACTGCCTGTTAGTGTCGCACCAGGTTTTACTCACTCGTCCTCCCCCCCTCCTCACCCTCCTCACCCCCCCCTCGACGAGCATGAAACCATCACTGCTGTTTACTGTCACCTCCAGCCACCCGAACCAGAACTGAGATAAATGGCATTAAGGCAGAAATGAAGTCTGGTGTCGACTCCAGTTAACTCTCCGGGTTTGGTTGGGAAACTGGCCAACTTACCTTTTAATTGATGAGAAGCGAGGCAGCGCTCCTCATTCATGATGCTCCGTGTGAAACCTGAACAGACAGCAAGGAAAAAAAAATAACTGACTTTAATTCACGAAATGTCAAACTTACAGACAAACCTGCTCTCAGACCTACACGACTTCACAGTAACGACATTAAATCGACATAAACGACAGATTTCAATGATTCAAACTTACCAAGAAAGAAACACTCGTTTGGGTTTCCTGTTAAACACCTTCACCTAAAGAACAGGTAACTCTGAGCAGGTGTGTTGAGTGGATTCCCTCCTGTGGCCTCAGGAAAACCTGACGAGGCCAACTAGTGGACAGGAGAGGAACGACACGTCAATGAGGCTCAATTTTTTGTACCATAACTACATAAAGAAATTTAACTTTTCTTTATTTTTTTTTGTCATCCGACTACACAAGAGACCTTCTCTCGCCGCCTAGTCATATATTGAAGTGAAAAATGAGCCAATCGTGAGTGAAAATGTGACAGGATCAAAGAAACTGCTTTGATGTTAACTGGCAAAATCAATCAGGCGTATTTAAGGCAAAAAATATTCCCCCTTATAGTTCCCCTTAAAAAAACAGAAATGTGTCTAAACTTTCAAAATATTAAGTTCACTGTACCTGATAATGATTAACGAGAGCGGGTGTATGTTTGGCATTATTAAAGATAATTTAATCGTCCACTAATTAATTATTAAAGTAGTTGCAGATGATGTTTCTGATTTATTTATTGTTATTAATCCAGACTATATGAATCAGTCAACAGGAAAACTACTGGGTTGGACTAAAACACACAGAAACAGATGCACCTTTTTACATTTTAATAAGGAACCATACTGGAAAAGATTCTAAAATAACCGAATCTGGTGGTTGAGCTTTGATGTGCTTCACTTCTTCTTACAGTTGAGCTTTTGTTACTGTCTTGGCTGAGATCAAATGAAATTTAGCTCAGTTCTGACCCCCGTGGCCCCTATAAACCACACATCCAATAGGACGAGACTCCTCTGGCTTCCTCTGAACCCTCCCAGTCACCTCCCCACTGTCTGACTTGTCCCTTATTGATTTAGTTCAACTGGATCTGATTGATGAATAGACTGAGAACATGACAGGGAATCTATAGTGCATGACTTCTATGTAACATGGCTACAAATAGAGCTCAAAAGATGAAAAAATATGAGTGTATACAATGCTAGAGATGTAGAAATCGTTTTTCTTGAACTTTGCCAGTTTCGGCTTGACTGAACGCAGCTACTGTTACATTTAAAGCAACCACGCAACTGTTTCTGTGCTTCGGTTTTGCTCGTGTGACACAATAACGACGAGCTCTTCTCCTCGTGTTCGCAGGCTTATACCATTCAAGGACAGTACGCCATCCCGCATCCAGATGTGAGTTCTCACCCCGGCAGCAGTCAACGCTGCTCTCCACCATCCTCTCTTTCTCGCTCTGACTCGCAGCCTCTTCTCACTTTCTTTCTTTCCGCCCTTATTAATATTAATTGTTAATATTAATACAGCTTTGTTTCTGATATGTAATTCCTATATCTTCTAACTGTTCTGATTCTCCCCTCCTCTGTTAAGCCTCATGGGGCTTGGCCTGAAGAAGATTCGGCGGCAAATACTGTCTCATTGTTGGAGGGATTTCCTCAAACAGCCACTGTGTAGCCGAGTATTTTCCCACAATGCAGCAGGGCGGCATCAGCATATCTGGCCCGTTGTTGTTGGCTCTAGGGACGTGGTTCCAGAACTGCTGCATTCTGTTCTTGAACTACAGCATTCCCTGTAGAACAGTGGCGTCCTATTACAGAACCGCCTCATTCCGTTCTACAGCTGCAGAGTTCCATACTGGACCTGCAACGTTCCATCCTGGAGGAGTTGTTCTCCATCCAAGAACTGCAGCATTTGGATTTAGAGCTGCAGCGTTGTGTTTTAGAGTTGCAATGTTGGGTTCTCAAGCTGCAGTGTTACACTCGATGACTTCAGCTTTTCGTTTTGATACTGCATCATTCCATCCTAGAGCTGCAGCGTCCCGGTTCCAGAACTGAAGCGTTCCATTATAGAAGTACATCACTCTGTCCAAGACTTGCAGCGTTTCGCACTAGAACTGCATCATTCTGGTGTAGAACATAGACTGTATAAAAGATGGACGTAGCAACCGGCCCTGACAAATGAAGCCAACCCGGAAGGGTCAAAAACCTACGTCCGCAAGCTGCTGGCTCCAAAAAGCCCTGGCTCCCATAGACTTGAATTGGAAAAGAAGTGATCACAGATCACGAAATACTGCATTCCTCCAGCTCAGGATTTTTTTCTTATTAGTTTTCATGGTCAAGTCCAGAGATCAGGTGGCCAATCTGAAAATAAATCAATACTGAATTTTTAAAAAATCGTCAACATTTTGCGGGTCAAGGGGCGTGGCTGGCTTGATTGACAGTCGGCAGCGACGATGCAGACGAAGCGAGCAGAAGGCGGTAAATGTGGGCGGGCAGAGAGGGCCTGCCTCTCAATCCGTCTAACCAATCGCTGCTCCTATGGCTCCGCCCCCCTCTGACGATTTTTGCGTCACTGGCTCCAAAAATCCAAGATGTCAACCAGGAAGTAGCAAAACCCTGGCTTCATTTTCTCAGTGCAGAAACCAACGGGTGACGTCACGGTAGCTACGTCCATCTTTTATACAGTCTATGGTCTAGAACTGCATCGTTCCATCCAAGAGCTGCAGGGTTCCGTTCTAACAATGGAACTTCTCAACCTAGAACTGTAGTTTTCCATTCCTCAGCCACAACCTCTCATCCTAGAACGGTAGAGTTCTGCTAGCGAACTGCAGCGTTCTAGTTTAAAGCTGCAACGTTGTGTTTTAGAACCACAACATTCTACCCTAGAACTGCAACACGCCATTCTAGAGCTGCAGCGTTCTGGTCCAGAACTAAAGCGTTCCATTATAGAACTCTCCAAGACTTGCAGTGTTCCGTTCTAAAACTGCGTTCCACACTAGAACTGCATCGTTCCATTCTTGGCCTGAAACGTTTCATCCCAGAACTGCAGTAGTTTGTTGCGGAATTGCAGCGTTAAGTTCTAGAACTGCATCGTTCCATCCAAGAGCTGCAGGGTTCCGTTCTAAAAATGGAACTTCTCACCCTAGAACTGTAGTTTTACATTCCTTAACAACAACCAACAACGGTAGTGTTCTAGTAGAGAACTGCAGCGTTCCAGTCTAAAGCTGCAGCGTTGTGTTTTAGAACCACAACATTCTACCCTAGAACTGCATCATGCCGTTCTAGAGTTGTCGGGTTCTGCTTCAGAGCTGCAAGATTACGTTTCTAATCTATAAATGCAAGCATTTTATCGTGGAACTGCATCATTTGGTTCTAAAGCTTCAGCGTTTTGGTCTAAACTCAGGCGCTGAGTCTTAGAACTGCAGCAGTCCATCTCACCGATACATGTGGGCGGAGCTTATACATGCATACGCGCTTCTTGGTGCATGTGGGCGGGGCTTATGCATATGAGGCGGGGCTTACACATGCATGAAGCTGCTGCGATCTCAGGCCAAGTCCTTCATGAGCTTCTTCTCTCTGCTGTCTTTACTCTCTCGGTCCTTCACCTGTCTGTGTTGTTACTTTCCTCAGATCCTCTTTAGCGTTTCGGACAGACCTCAGTGTGTGTTTGTGCGTGTCTGAGTGTGTGTGTGTCTGAGTGTGTGTTTGGGCTGTGTGTGTGTGCGCGCGCCTGAGTGTGTTTTTAACGATGACCTCATAGCTCTGCTGTCCTCCTCCTCCCCCCCTCAGCAGTTGAGCAAGCTCCACCAGTTGGCTATGCAGCAAACCCCCTTTACCCCCCTCGGACAGACCACCCCTGCCTTCCCCGGTACGTACCCACCTACACGATGACCCTCTTCACCAAAGATCCTTCTCTCGTTTTTATCCTGTAGAGACAAACACATTCTCTCTTCTTCTTCTTCTCCTGTCTCTGTCCTTCTTCTCTTCTTCTTCTTCTCGTCGTTCTCCTCCTACTGGTCTCTGTGGTGCTCTGCCATTGACATGGCCTGCTGGTGGTCTGCTCTTGTTGATGTTGAGGTTTCTTTTCTTCTATTTTGCTTTTCCCAAAGTACCTTTTTTTATTTATTTATTTTTAACAATGGGACTTCTTCAGATTTTTTATAATTTTTTTTTCATTTGGAGAATTCACATTCCATATGAAATCAATAAAATCTGACCTCCTCACAATCAGCAGATTTTTTTTAGTGTGCAATAACTTCAGTATATTTAGTGAAGACATTTTTACCTTCATGTTAGTTACAGGCCCTTGAAGTAGGTGGAAATGTCGCACGTTTTAATTTATTTTTCCAGCATTTCTGAGCCTCATAACCTTAAAAATATGCAGAAAAATACACGAAAGGCCTGAAAAACGCTTTTGAGTTCTGATAAAAACTGAATTTTACATCCACGTGTTACAATCTGAAGACTAATTCTAGATTTTGTTCATTCTTTTAGTGACCAACTACAAGCATCAGTATCATGAGATATTTTATACCTGCAGCAGTTTAATGTCTATGACACAGAGTCATAGAAACAAGCTTTGGCACCCTCGATGCTTCAGTTTGACCAAACTACTCAAAAATTCTTGAAAATATTTCATAAAAATTACTTAAAAATTGTCCAGGATACCCTCAAACTTTTCCAAATTGCCTCGAAACCTTTCCAAAGGTCCAAAAATCTGCCCAAAATGAATTATTTTATTCTAAAACTCCAAAATGCATCAAAGCTTTTCCAAAATGAGAATAAAAGTGTCCACAATAACTCAAAAAAGTTTACCAGAATGCTTTATTATTTGTCCAAAAAAACCTTGAAACTTGACCAAACTGATAAACCCATCCATGATTTTTCTAAACAGGAATGAGTAACAAATGAACCAAATAACTTGGAATCAGTGTTATGGGATATATTGTGGTTTAAACAGCAAAACGGCAGCAGTTTAATGTCTATGACACAGAAATCACTGGTACCCGGATGTGTTTTCTGATAATTCACCAGAGAAAACTTTAAAACTCTCAAGGCTCATATCAGCGTGTGTGTGATGGTGGTTGGTCAGAACAAGTTCTGGACAATGAAAGATTAATTTTACCTTCATATTCCAGCATTTTTTTCATCTGTGTCAAAGGTTTTTAACAGAACTCAAATGTGTTTTTAAGACCTGAAATTTTCATGCATCTATCTTCTGTATTTATGAAGATATGAGGCTCAGAAATAATAGAAAAACTAATTAAAAACGCAAAATTTGGACGCACCTCTATGTACTTCAAAGTCTGTATCGCTACACATATTCATATTATGAAGGTAAAACTTTGCATGTTTTCATTAAATACACTGAAGTTATTATAGATTAAAAAAACCTGCTGATTGTGAGGAGGTCCAGGGGGAGGAACAGATTGATTTTTCATGGGATGACTCCACTGAAAGCTGTTCTCCATCATGTATTCAGGCTCTGCTGAGGGCTGAGTCACACTTTCCAGTATCACAGACTGGCTACTGGTCAATAGATAGAGAACCAAAACACTCCAGGACTACAGTCCATCAATCTTGTGTCTCTTCCTTCCCTCCTCTGTCTGCTTCCTGTGTTCAGCAGCAGGTCTGGATGCCAGTAACCAGGCCAGTACTCATGAACTCACCATTCCCAATGATGTGAGTACATTTGTCATCAGTGCATTTTCATTTCTCCTCTCCCCAAACTTGCAACCAAGAGTGATTCAAAGCGAGACATTTTTCACTCGAAGCTGACAGTTTATGTATAATATCAGGCTTCAGCAACAACACGGTGGACAGAAACGCTGTGAGTCTTCTGTTATTACCAGTCGCACTTATTCAGCAGTTTGTGGCCACTTGCTGCTGCTGCTGCTGCCAATAATGTAAAGCTGCAGCTCCCCTCCACAGAGTCTCCATTAAGACAATGCATCAGAGCTTTCCAAAAATCCATAACGGTTAGTGTGACATAGTTATCGCATTAACCAGCTCCTACATGAGTGTTAAAGGCTGTCTTCAGATCTATTATACTAATGAATTCTTAACTGAGCGTCTAAATCATGAATTAAATCTGTGTATCTGCTACACAACTGCTAACTGAAACAAAAATAAAGCAATATATTATTAACTTTTAACCGTCTAAACCTCAAAACTCGCAGCTTTGAAAGTAATTATCTGTTTTAAAAATGTTCAGAATGATTTATCAACTAGAAGCCATACATACGGTCCTTGAAACTTAACAAATCTTAGCTTGAAATTGTGATTTTGTATAAAAATCTTTTTTTTTAAACATGTATTTTGGATGATTTATGGCATGCTAACTGTAATTTGTATTGCTGCACCCAAAAACCTGTTGGGGTTTTATCAAACTGCCAAAATGACAACATTCATCACAGGTAGAAACTAAAAACAGAGAAAATATGTGCATTTTATGATTCCTGACAGTCCTTGAAATCATCATGGGTGAGCGTCAGTGGTTATCTGTAAAAATGAGCCAGAAATAAGCTTAAAATCATGAAATTTCATCGAAATCTTTTGATTCTACAAAGTTTCGTGCTCCTAATTGCAATCGAGATGACATTAGTGACTCAATGTTCAGTTATGGGACGATTCAGCTGAACTGCAGAATGTGTTTACAGGACATGAGTAGGGAAGTACGTTAAAACTGTTTTTGCTTTTGGTAACAGCTGTGGACACTTGGACATACTTTGTACATGTTGGTTCCAGGCTTTTTCAAATTTCCTTCAATAAGTAACCAAAGAAAATCCCATTTAAAAACGATTTCAGTCATTCTAACTGTGTCAAACTGCACAGGACACATCTCTGAGTTCCCTCTACATCTAGCCCAGCTTGTTCTGTTTCCATAGACGTGCAGGACTTTATGTTATGGTTAAAAAATGAGCCCAAAAAAAATGTGACAAATAAAACGCCGAGCTTGGGGTTCAGTTGGTTAACTTGGCTCGCTGTTGAAGTTTTCAGTAACACGATGTGACATGAACTACTGCAGCCTCCTTCTCCACTGCAGAGATGTGCCGCAGCCAGAGGCACTTAGCTCTGTAACGGGAATGTCCTTAATGGAAAAGACTTGTTGAAGGAGTATCAAAGTTAAACACTGTCCAGCACTCACATGCATCACTGGGAATCCATCAAATGTCTAAGTCCCGCCCCCATTTTCTTCCCAGCTAATAGGCTGCATAATCGGACGCCAGGGAACCAAAATCAACGAGATCCGTCAGATGTCTGGGGCGCAGATCAAAATTGCTAACGCCATGGAAGGGTCATCGGAGCGCCAGATCACCATCACAGGGACCCCCGCCAACATCAGCCTGGCCCAGTACCTCATCAATGCAAGGTCAGGGAGCGCTAACGCTACATTAATGCTGAACGGTTTTCAGGCTCCACCATGTGTTTGTCATTCGCTCTCACATCGAGGAAGGAAGGAAACATGAAAACGTTCATGTTTTATTCCACAGCTCTGACAGAGAGTCCAATTAGCTGCTTTCAGTTTGTCAAGTTCTTGTTTCTGCTCTTAATGAGCTGGAAACCTCCCGTATGAGTTCATTTTTGGGATTCTGTGCTGTTTGCTGCTTTCCACCATCGTTGTTTTAAAATCCCTGCAATATGTCTGCAAAATAAAACAGTTTTCCAGTATTCATATAATGAGAATATATATGCAAAGTGCAGGAAAAATAATGAAAAAACTATGAAAGCCAGTTACTGTATGTGCCACAAATACGTATGTAGCTGTCTTTCATCAGTTCTTCTCAATGATTATTTGCAATTTTGCCCTATTTTTTAAAGCTTAAGCTGAAAATAGTACTTTTTTCTGTGATTTCACAATTGAATATTTGTAGTTTAACACTTCACAGAAGTTGTTTGTGCACATCATTAATGAGTGGCTTAAAAACCGCTGTAACATTCTGCAACTACAGTGACTAAATTACTTCATACACACAACAACTTCTGTTTTCTTGCCAGTCGCCTACGCTGAGCTTAAAGAGAATCTATTCTAGCGTTGTATTTATATTCTGGGACTCCACTGGATGAGTTTTGTATGTTTTACAGCTCAGATGGATTTATCCTATACTGATCCATTAATGGAACCCTCTTGGCATGCAGTTTTAGCTACTGTCTCTTTAAGAACCCCCTCCCCTACAGCCCACTTTATTCTGATTGGCCAGCTTCCGGAAGCCTCCACCAAGTGCGTGTGAGCAGCACTTTTGGCTCGTTTTTTTCAGGATAACATGTCTTTCCAACCCACCGGCAGGTTGGGGGTTGTTTGTAAAAGTTTTTTTTGTTAAAATGCAGGTTTAAACTGCTTATCGCATCTTTTACCGTCGTCCTCCTTCAGGTTCAGAGACGTGGCGGCCATGTGGAACGACCCATCTTCCATGACCACATCCTGAAATCCCTGACTGGCTCCTCCGTTTGGCCCTTTCCAACGACTGACCACCGCAGACAACCCTGATGAAGCCCTTCGGACTCTGGCTCTGGCTCTCCGAAAAAAAACCCTGAACGCCTTCCCACCCTGGTTCCATCAGGGAGGGTCGGGCGCTCGCTTTCATTTCAGAGAGCCACGTTAAATTAAAAAAGAAAAAAAAAAAAAACATTACAAAAAGAATTTCTCTGTTGATTAGATTTTTTAGCGAACTGTTAAAGCATGTTGAATGTTTATTAGGAACAACTTGTGTTAATCTTTCTTTCTTCTTTTTCTCTCTATCTATTGCTTTCTCTTTCTCTCTGTCAGTGCTGCGTCATAGAACATCATTTTAAAGTATAAAAACGTACTAGTACGAGATCGAACACTTTTGTAGAACTTAGTTATTTGCATATAACAGCTGCTCAGTGATGCTATCGGCAGAGTGTGTGGTGGGATGTAGCCAAATTATCAAATTTTGATAATAATATTTTGAAACGGAAAAAAAAAAAAAAAAATTGGACTGTTCTGCTTTTGTCCTAATTTGCATCTTTGTCTAATCTCTACCCATGCTGCATCACATGACCCTTTTAAGCCAATGGTATCACTCCTAGAGCCTCCCTTCTCATGTTAATTTCCTGTATTTACATTATTGCTTATATTGCATGTGTTCAGTGTCGTGTCGTTGTGTATTTCAGTGCACGTGCTCCTTCAAGCGTTATTATTATATCTTTGTGCTCCTGTTCTTTTCCGCAAACTTTTCTCAGCATTTTTGGCCATTCACGTCGAGTCCTACTCCCTGCCCGGACGAAAAACTTTCCGACATAGCCTCCTTCTATCAGCACCGATTATTAGTATATAGATGCATGAATGGGAATTAGTGAAACATCAGTGGCTAAAACACTGACTGGAAATTTAAATGATTGTTTACTAACTTATTATTATACTGTATTTGTTTTGTACAAGGACTATTGTGACTTAGCACATTAGTCGACTACGCGGCGCTCATGCAATAGACTATTCAACACTTTACTCTGGACTGCCTCTGTTGGGGAGGATTAGTTGGACTTAAAAGCCAAGCGTTGCGTCCAAACCTTTCGGCTTCCTTCCCTTGTCTCGGGAAATATTCGCTGCGCTGCTGGTAGAAGCTTCGGAGAGAGAGGGGCTTTAAAAACAAAACAAGGGAAAGAAGGTGAATCTTAACAGCGTTTGGACGAAGCCGAATGGTATTTTTGGGGCCAAGGAATGTTCAGGGGTTCATTGGGGGGAACCCACGGGGCCTGGGCGGACGTGACCACTCAGTCTCTTTTTCACGATTGTTCATCTTGTCATGTTCTTTTCGTTGTCACGCGGTTGATTTGACGCTTTAGGTTTGAATGTCTTTTTATTGTCAGCAACTTTTTATTTAAAAAAAAAAAAGGACAGGTTGGATGACAATTCCTGCTTCGCTGGTTTCCAGTAGAGCCAGCGTGTATTTATTTATGGTGTGGTGGTGCACACATGACTTTCTGTTTGTCGATCGAGCTAGGTTAACTTAAGCTAAGTTGGTTTCGTTGTATTGTATTTAATATGAGAGGGAGGTGTGGATGATATTTGGTGTGATTCAGTAATTCAACCACCGATCGCATCTTCTGCTGGCGAGGATGCTCCACGTATATTGGACAGCTTGGGTCATCTCGTTTCCGAGCTTCAGCTGAGCTCACTTCAGTGTTGACACGTACAAACAGCTGTTGAATGTTATTGTCGAATCACGTTATCTACGATCCAACACAGAGACGTTCTGCATTTACAGTGACTCAATTTCTTCATACTTTCTTTTGTTTTAATGCCAGTCGCCTACGCTGAGCTCAAAGGGAACCTATTCTGCTCATTTCCAGCACTCTATTCTTATTCTGGAACTCCACTAGAGGAGTTTTTTATGTTATACAACTCCAGAAGATCCTTATTTATCCTGTACTGATCCATTTATGGAACCCCCCAAACACGCAATTTTAGCTACTGTCTCTTTAAGGCCCCCCCCTCCCTAAAAGCCCACTGTGTTCTGATTGGACAGCTCTTGGAAGCCTTCACCCAGTGCTTGTGAGCAGCACTTTATTGGCTCGCTGTCGCAGACTATCATAAAATGAAATCTTAGACAAGTGGAGTTAAAGTAGGAAAAAAATGTTAAAAAGCATTAGAGCCCCCTCAAGCCTGAGATTTTATTTTTGCGTATTTTTGCCTCATTATTTGAAACTTTTTCCACGTTTAATATAAACATCTGACAGCGTATCATCATATATGTGACGAGAAATAAGGAAAAGCAAAATAGGTCCCCTTTAATGGAAAAGTTTGACGTTTTGGGAAACATGCCTATTTGCTTTCTTCGTATGACTGCAACTAATTATTTGTATTAATCTGCTGATTATTTACTCGATTTATCGCTTAGCTTAGTTTAGTTTATGATAAGCTTTTATAAATCCCACAGTGGGGATTTCTACAGTGTAGAAATTTGTTCTATATAATCTTAGAAAAAGGTCAAATACTTGTTTTGTTTTGTCCACAACCTAAAGACATTCAGTTTACTGTCATAGAAGAGGAAAAAATGCACAACTAAGAAGCAACTATCAGACATTTTTGACTCTGTTTCACTAAAAAAATTGCTTAAATCGATTTGTATATTACAAATTTAATATTTTGCAATTAATCAATTAATCGTTGCACCTCGAGCCCTGGAGTGAAAAGCCTGATGTTACTTTCAGGTCTAAATATGATGCTACCATTAGCACCCAGCTAGCTTAGCTTAGCATCTCCACAAACTGGGGGGAAACAGCTAGCTTGGCTTTGTTAAGCTAACCAGCACCTAAGATTTCTATTTTATGAGTTATGTCTAGTTTGTGCAATTAACAACTTTCCAATTTTCAGTCGGAGCTAAGCTAAGCTAAGCTAAGCTACACTAACCATCTCCTCGATATTTATCTGACATCTCTCAGCAAGTTAAACTCTCTGGGGGCTTAAAGTGAAAAAATAAATGCAAATTTTTAATTTACATGTTTCTGTTTTTGGACACAACATGCTTATTCTTAAACTTCAGAGGTTTTAGCAATTGGTTTAGCGTACTCTTTCCCTTCCTTTCTCATCTTGACGCTAAGCTATCGGTTGCAGCTTTCTATTTAGCGACATCTTTGAGAGAAAACAAATGAGCATGTTTTCCAAAAATGTCTGTTACGCGCTTTCATGACGTAAATGTGATTATGTAAATGGACCAAATGCTGTATCAATATACCGAGCGATGCATAGTCAAAGAGTATTCTGCAATAATTCTTACATTTTGATGTGAACTCAAGTAGTAGTGCTAGCATTGAAATTATGGATTTGTGTTTCTTTTCATTTTCAGTTGTCATAGCTTGTACTTCGATGGGAATGTTTGTCAAATGAACGAGCTGAAGTCTTTTTTTTTTTTTTTTCGTAGAACAAATTAGCTAAGATACCGAAGAGGGCATTCTTTCTGAATTACCCACAAACTGTAACGGCGAAGGACACCCTCGAGGGTATTGAGGCTTTTCTATGACGGTTATCAGTGCATGTGTACCATTGAAATGTTTTCGCTTACTTGCTAATGGTTTCTAGCGCAGCTGGAGCGTGCATTTGACAAATTAAATCTTGTTGTGTAATATGAATTTGATTGCCAAGCAGGAATATTGAGTTTGTAAGTGATGGCAGTGTGATTTCAATAACATCAATATTCATGTGTTACTCAGTGTTTCGAAAAACTGTATTTACATTTGTGTATATGCCTGAGTATACTGAAACAAACTGCAACTAATGCAATAATAGGGTGCAATGTGCAATTATTTATTCAGTTATTTCCTCGTTAGCGTAGGAGAGCAGTGTTAAAAAAAAAAAAAAAAAATAGGAGAAAAAAAAAAGGCTTTTTTAAAAAATTTGCCCACTTTCCACGTGGCAGCAACAGCAGGAAAAAAAGAACATGATTTTTTTTGTTTTTCAGCTTTTGTTTGTGTGTATTGCAGTTTGGGGGGAAAAAAAAGTGATAGAACTTTGTTTGGATTGATTTATTTGCAACGTGCAGATCTATATTAGTTGTGAGTAATTACATAGGTTTTAATTTCAAAGTGTTGGTAAGTATAAAAACAAATAAAGTTTCATTTTTTCTTTCTGTGACTTGTTTTTGTCTGGTTTTTTTTATTTTTTTGAAATTGTCCATTAAGACCTGATGAAATATGAGCTGACAGACGCCTAAAAGAAGCAAAAAGTCTCCCGGGAGGGTTTTTATGGTTATTGAATGCAGCTAATTATTGAACAGCAACGTAATTATGGTAATTAGAAAATGACGTTTGAATCTCATCTGTGCTTGTTTTTTTTTTTTTTGTTGAAAGATTACTGCCAAAATCAGATTATACAAAAAGGCAATTAACAGCTAATTATTGATTGGTCGTCAAAGGTTCAGGCGACACTGAGGTCTGCAGCAAAATGACGAATAACCGTCATTTCTTAGAATTATTACCATTAACTCTAATTTAATTTTAATTCATTCTAATTAGAGAGAAAAAATAGATTAGAACCACAGGTCCCACTTTCTTACGGCACGGACAGATAAAATAATCATTTCACGGGCATCCCCTGAGGTGAAACGTTATCATACCATCCAGGGGTTGATTAAAACATCCCCAGATGAAACGCCTGATAATAAATGAGCAGTAAGGTGCATTAAGCTGAATTCATGCTTGGCTGCTCGACTGTGAACTCTCATTTCAGTACAAATAAGAACATATGACAGCGATCGGCATTGTTTAATGACTGGCACCGACGTTATTACAGAGATTTGGGCAAAAATAAAGCAAAAATAAAGTGGTATTGTTGAAGTTTCAGCCTGTTTTAAGGAAAAAATAAGTACTATGCAACAGAAATAAACCCAAAAAGTCACATTGAATGGCAGGTGTGACACTGCCTATGAATTTATTACATGTTTTTACAACATTAACCTGATTTACATCCACATTTAGCAAATTTTACTAATTTTTTACATCCTTTTCAGCCCATTAAAATGCCATTATTATTCCTATATTTATGGACCTATAGGAGCTTCTTCAGCCTTTGAGGAGGTTCAGTAGATATCATTAGATTTATTGAGGGTGGAGTCATGATTTAGTGCTGACAAAGAGGAAGTAATTTGGTGGAAGTCAACGGACTTTAATTCAGGAGACTTGAGTTTGAGTTAAGTCTCAGATTAGAATTTTGTTTTTCATTAAAGCGTTGTCTGATTTGTGCTTCGGTCACTGTTTACTCGCATGCTCAGCCTGTAATTGGTAAAGTTTAGGCACCAAAGCTACTTGTTTGAGACCTGCTATTAACTTTTTGTGCAATACTTCATCATCGTGCATGACATTACTTTACTACGTTAGAAAAAAATCCTCCCACAAAACACAACACTGTGGCTAAAACGACTGAAGGTGCTGCGCTAAAACGGACGTTTCAAGTCATCAGCAAAAGAAAACACAAACAAATGCCTCTGTGTACGACTGTTATGTGACTATTAAAGGCTGGTTCACTGTCAAACATCATATTAAACAGCTGTTGGAGCTCATTCTCCAATCAGGTAATATGAAATCATTACTAAAGATCACTGATTGGAGTTAAAATGTAGAATCAACGTTGATACTAATAAAAGCCTTTTTTCCATTTTTCTTTCTGGTAAAACTGCTTGATTTTCTAATTCCTCTGTTTATGCGACTTTGTGCATTCACACAGCTTCACTTTTCCACACACACCTCCGTACTTGCTGATACCTACAAACCAGTGCGGATTTATAAAATTATTTCTCCCTGGGAAGTGAATCATTTCCACATCGGTGCTTTCTGTGACTCCAAATCAGCTGCAGCCTTTCTCTTTGAGATGTTGAAATGCAGATCATGTATTTCCTTTGCAGCCTTTGTTTTATTTCATATCTTGAGCTCCTGCAGCGAACAAACCAGTGACAGAACAGGCTGGTCAATGAATAGATGAAAAATAGCCACGATGCTCAGCGTGCTCTGCGTTTAAAACCGAGTGGAGCAGCAGCGTGAAATAAAGGGTTTGTGGAGTCCAGAGGAGAGTCTGATGGCTCGAGTTTACACTGACGGACAAACGGGCTCATTTACTGGTTTATTTATTGGGAAAGCTGCACCTCACTCATCTCCAACAGTTTCTATTGTTCCTACATCCAGGTCGTGTCATTCAGGTTTGTTCTGGAGGTTCATCCATCCATCCATCCATTATCTATACACCGCTTGATCCTCACTAGAGTCATGGGGGGCTGGAGTCTATCCCAGCTGACTCAGGTTCACCTGGACAGGTCACCAGTCTATCACAGGGCTACACTTAGAGACAGACAACCAAGCACACTCACATTCACACCTACGGACAATTTAGAATCACCACAACATGTTTTTGGACCTTGTGGGAGGAAGCTGGAGAACCCGTAGAGAACCCATGCTGCACGGGGAGAACATGGAGAACACGCAGAAAGATCCCGGGTGTCCTCACCGGGACGTGAACCGGCGACCTTCTTGCTGCGAGGCACCGGTGCTAACCACTGAACCACCTTGCAGTCTTGATTATGTTCCCACACAACTACACTGAATTTACATTCATGTTTCCAAATAAATGCCTATTATTTATGACATAAACCTATTTTCTTCCCCGAAGGTGAGTCCACATAAGAGTCTGGGTGTCATCAGATATTTCAAAGTTCATTTGCAATTCAAAAATGGAAATAATGAAATCTAACTTCAGTCAATCCGTTTTTGGTTTCTGGTAATTCCTTTTTTGTTTATTTAATTAGTAACCCAAAACAGAAGTCACATGACCTTTTTGAATTTCAAAATAAAAGTATGTGGTCTCTCCATTTTTGTACTACATTTGAAACGACGAATAGATTTTTAATTTTGTTTGTTAAATCACAAAAAAAATGTGAAAATGACAGATCGCTGCTGTTATTTGGAAGAAGTGTGTGTATATTAAGGACTGATTGTTAAATCACAGGGGGAAAAAACTGCATTATTTTACATATTAACCACAAAAAAATGCGGCAAAAACTGTAAATAAAGTCCACATCAAACATCTGTATCCTTAAAAAAGTTCATTTTTTCATTTAGAACATTTAACCATCAAAATTGCACTAGTTTTACGATGTTTAAGCAGCTAAATAATGATTATTTTATAGATATTTGCTGTTATTTGAACAAAATGTATGAAGGAGGATTAAAAATCTATACTTTCACAAACAGTAATTTGTTCTTTTGCATTGTGTGACCATAAAATACGCAGTTTTACTGTTTAAATCAGCGAATAATATCATTATTTTACAGATACTTGCTGCTGATTGTTACCGTATTCCATTGTTTTTCTGGCAGCAACATTTTTTTGTGGCATTAATGCATTTTCGTGTTTTCTATGCGAGCTAATATACTTTCATGCGATCAGCAGCTCCTCCTCTACAGCCTCTCCAGCGACATAATGCGCAGAGGACATTTGCAGCAGATAGCAACAGACAGATAGAAGATAAGAGCCAAAGGTTTCTCCCCTCTGCAGAGGAAGACTCGAGTCATTTCCACATCTTGATATGAGCTGGCTCGCCTTTGAACCCTCAGATTGCTTTGCCAGAGTGGATGTTGAACATCCCGACTGCCGACAGCTCCCAGACAAGTGATTCAGAGCCTGTTTCCCCTCCGGAGCATGTCATACATCCATCTTCTGTGCTGCTAAATTATGCACCAAAGCAGGAACTTTGCTTGGATTAGGCACAAGAACCGATAAATCCAACTTTCGCTTCCTTTAGCTCTATTAATACGAGCCGAGCCGCTGCGAGCATTAAAGAAAACCCAGATTGTTGGAGGATTTTCTCGGCTCAAGCTCAGGAGATGTTTGCTGCGATAAGTTGTTCAGGCTCTGGATTGGAGAAGATCCTCGAGGGCAGAAAGCTGGTTTATGGTGGAGCGGTAAAAGTGAGTTTATCGGAGGAGAAACACTGACGGCTTAAAATAGAGCACGAGACCATGCCAGGAAAATGCAACGCTGGTGAGGCCACAGTTTGAACGCATAATGGTTTCAGGGTTTCCGGGCGGGATTCAAGGGTAGATTAAGAATTTTCTGGTGGGAGCCAAGAAGCTGTTGGAGGAGTTCATAGGTGTGCAGGCTATAATCGCTGGCCCAGATCCAGAGCAGAGCTTTGCAACGCGTGGCAGCGACTCAGGAAGAAACCGCTGCCAAACAACAGTCATGTTGCACTGCCACAATATCGGAAATCAGGGAGAACTTTGCAAGGAATTTGTAATTTATATCTAAAACATAAATACGAGAAGCTCCACAGAATTATCCCACATTTCCCAAAAAATCTTCAATGTTCAGAGAAATCTCCTGGATAGCTGAACAATAAGAAGGTTTTATACGATAGCTTCTAGTTTGAGTTTTTTTATTCCAAAAACTTTGTAAGTTCTGCAAAGTCTTACTAATGTTTTCACCTGGAAGTTGTCTTTTAGTTCTCAGAATGTTCTTCATACATGTAAGCTAAAAAAAGATGCTCTTCCACTCAAAATACTACATCTTGTCCATGTACTTATGGTATTTGAGGTTTATCCCAAACAAAATACTACTTTCTGCCCATGTACATACAATTTTTAGGCTTATTTCATCCAAAATGCTACATTTTGTCCATGTAGTTATAATTTTAAAGGCTTATTCCGCCAAAAATACTACTTTCTGCCCAAGTACTTATGGTTTTTGAAGTTTTTTCCGCTCAAAATATGACTTGCTGTCCATGAACTTGTGGTTTTTTAAGGTTTGTTCTACACAAAATACTATTAAATACTGAAACAGAAAGAGAAAGGTTGATTATAGGGTGGTTCCTGTAAATGGACAGACGCCTAATGAGGTTGTACAGAGGTGGTTCTGGCAGTCGGATTGTGCTCGAAGGTCAAATTTAGGAATGGATGCCTTTGGGCAGGCTGCGGTAATTAATCTTTGGTTGCAGTGAGGCCACTAAAACATAACTAATAACACATGTGACAACCAGAAGTTAATGAAAAGACTAAAATGATTGAGAGATAATGGAAGTCGTCGCTGACTTTCGGCGGCACTTCCTAAACTTTGACATTTTATCAAAGATCCTGCGACTTTCTAAAGCTGAGCTTAACGTCGCTCCAGGCCTTGGCTGTGCTCCAGCTGCTACCTAATATCCCCTGAGCAGAAAATGAACAGAATTTTATTATTTTTGGCCATCATTTAGCAACTATATTATCTGACCCGAGACTTGAGAAACATTCCTTCAGTCCTTCCTTTGCTGTGGCTTCAGGGGCGAGTGAGGTAAAGTCTCGTCACAATTTGCCCAATTTAAAAAAAATCATGTTTTCTTCTGTTCTTAAATGTGACCCAGAGCGATGTGAAATGTGAGCTTCAATAAAACAAACATCAGACTGTTGTCCTCAGTCGATTTACCTTCGATAAAGGTTTGTCCGACTGGGCTCGTCCAAAGCATAAAGTCGCTCGGTGCCCCTGCGTTGGCTTGAAACTTGGAGCGGGTCCATGCTATCACTTAGCATTGCTGTAAGCTGCTTACAGACAACCTTCTCCATAATGCAAAGGACTGACTGTCTGTCAAAGCAATGAGGGAGACGACGTGCAAATCTAAAAGTCGCTGCAGACGTCTCGAGGCGGGGACAGCGAGGAGACTCCTGCCAACAGATCTCCTGGAGGCTTCTTGCTTCCCCTCTCCGAGCTGGGACGCGGGGTTAAAACATGCCGCGTCCTCCCTCGTGAACGGAAGCTTTTGCAGACAGAGTGAGCAAAATTCAATGTCAGATAGCCTCTGCAGCGGGAAAGCATTATCAAATGTACAGAGCGTGGCTTCGGAGAGGTCAATA
This sequence comes from Stegastes partitus, assembly GCF_000690725.1. Lineage (NCBI taxonomy): Eukaryota > Metazoa > Chordata > Actinopteri > Pomacentridae > Stegastes > Stegastes partitus. The sequence goes on from NW_007578625.1 coordinate 118,390, forward strand.
TATACTGTAGGGCAGCACAGTGCTGCTTTCACCAACTCACTGCCTCACAATGTCATCTGTGACAAACCAGGCTGGCAGTGCAGATGGTGTCGAAACGCCGTCTTTTTGTCCGGTGGAAATGATCTGATCTGTTGCTGTTCATTGCTCACACGGCAAATGTAAATGCTGTCATGACAGAATCACTGCGGCCGACAGAGCCTCACTTGAACTGGCTCGCCTCCACGTCATTGTGATCTCGGGGGGTGGGGGGGTTTTGATTTTGTTTAGGATGGGATACCGTGCAGGAATTTTGCCAGGACTCCGACAAGATGAGTAAGGATGTTAAACAAACGCCTTGGCAAGTTTCACGAGCCTCAAACGGCGGCGAATGTGAAGTAAATCTATCACCCTGACTGCGGGAGCAACAGAAACGCTGGTGTTGAGCCGCCGTAACTTGTGATTCTGGATGCTGCCACAGCAAAGCAAACTCCTGCTTCACTGGTCAATATAATCAATGATTCTGCCTCTCAGCAAAATTGACAGGGCTGAACTCTGGCTGCCATTTAATCACACAGATGCTTTGCAAAGCGCTGGCTGCATGCAGGTGGTCTTTGCAGAGATACAGCCGGGACTACCTTCAAAGGTTCTTTTTGTCACGGCGGGTGTGACGGACTCCGAATTGAAGTCCTCCATCAGGGCAGGACAGTCGTAATCAGTGTTTATGAAGAGTGACAGGAAGTGACATGCAGGGCAAACAATCAGTCACAGGCAGAGCAGGAGGACAGTAGGACGGCGGTAGGTTAACAAAAAGAGGCGCAGAGGAAGAATACAAACTCTAATATCGCTTTCAGTACATTTGAACTGTTATTCAGTGATTGAGACACATACATGAGCATCAGACAAATGCAGGCGAGGACGAAAACATAAATTACGATGCCAGAGGAGGCAAAAAAAACCAAGAGGAGACGTCATGAAAACACAAAGACGAGGTTCGGGTGTCATTCAAAAGTGCAAGTGAGCATGAAATTTAAATTTGACACATCAGTGGGCGCAGAGGCACGAACAGATACTGCAGGTGATACAGACACAATAGGGCAGCGACAAAAATTCATTTTTCAGGAACTCAGTCGATCATTTCGTCTGCCGGAGGTGATAACCGGAAACCAGCTGAGAATGCAAAGTTTTCTCCGGATAAGAGCGCCAAAGAAGTCGTACTTATCATATTAAGCAGCAAAAAGTGAAAGAACGAGAAATTAAGTTGCTGTACATTTCAACTGAGGTCTGCATTTGTTTGTTTGTGGCGAATCACAAATAATTAATAACATCAGACTGGGCGGGACTCGTCGCCCTGAAATATTTGGTAGTTTTGCTTTACAAATGACGCAAGGTAAACAATCCCCATTGGTTTATTGGTGGAGAGCTGGTGGAGTTAGCTTAGCTTAGCATACGTAAGTAGAATCTATACAATCCACCCACCATCAGCTCTAACGCTCGCTGATGACTTGTTTCCACACAGCTCAGAGTCAAGCAGGAGGACTTTGAAAAACTTCTACGGTTGATTTCAGAGACTTTATTTAAGGAAGTTGTTGATTTAACCTCTAAAAAGTCATCATATCACATTTCCTAAAAGATGTTTCCTTGTTGCACGTGACAGTAAATGAACCATCTTTGGCTTCTGGACTGTTTGTCAGACAAACATTTGAAGACATATTTTCTGACATACCGTTGAGAAACAGAAGCTTGTACACCTCAGTGTCTCCTAAGCTTCAAATTACTTTCAATTCTATCACCTTTCAATAACTGCATGATTTCTAACTTGAACATTGGAGGATTGCATCTTATGAGCAATCAGAAACAAATATTTTCGTATATTGATCATTCAGGCCCCAAAGTAGAAACTTAATGCTGCAAACACTGAAACTCAACAGAGTCCACTTGGGATTTCCAGTCAGTTTAACAGCATGAACACGGTTTTAAAATGAGGAACCAGCAGAACCTTCTCAGTTTTAGACCAATTGGCTGTGGATGTCTGCATCATGGCTCCACGTGGAGAAGAACTGCACAGAGGAACTATTGAATTTAGCACTAATCAGAGCTGCAGTGGTCGTCCTCCTAAACTAACTCCACAGACAGGGAACTACTTTCACAATCCAGCTGTAAGAAACAGACGGCAGCTGCTTCACACTTGGCACAGGGTTTATCAAAACTTCATAACGTTCACCTCTGTGGAGCGAGGACATGAAATTAAACCCTTGCTTGCAAAACTTTCCAATAAAACTTTGACTGAAGAACATGAGAAGAAGCCAGATAAGTGTTGAGAACATTCTTTGATCAGATGAGATCAAGATGAGCTGGTTCAGCTCAGATAGAGTCCAGCATGTTTGGCGTGAAGCTGATCGGGACTATCACAGTGAATGCATCGTCCTGACAGTGAAGCCCAGAGGTAGAAGAGTGATGATGTTGGGGTTCATTAGTGCAAAAGATGTTGGGGAGATTTATAGACGAATGTCTGTGGATGAACCACAACACTGTCTGACAAGATGATTCCCAGTCTGAGAAGACTGTAGAAGAGGAATATCCCAGCATGAGGACGATCCAAAATCACACAAGAGTTTCAACACAAGACGAAAGTGAAAACTACAACCTGGACAGCTTGTGTCCTGACTAGAATCCAACAAAACACCTTTGGTTGTATTTTAAAGCAACACAACTCCTCAAGCAAAGAGCAGCCGAAGAGTCTGTGAAGAATGACAGAACATCCATCCATTATCTATACACCGCTTCATCCTCACTAGGGTCATGGGGGCTGGAGTCTATCCCAGCTGACTCAGGGTGAAGGCAGGTTCACCTGGACAGGTAACCAGTCTATCACAGGGCTACACTTAGAGACAGACAACCAAGCACAGTCACATTCACACCTACGGACAATTTAGAATGACCAATTAACCTCAGCATGTTTTTGGACTGCGTGAACCGACGACCTTCTTGTTGCGAGGCAACAATGTTAACCACTGATCCACCTTGCAGCCCATGACAGAGCATCTTAGCAGAAATTTAGTATCCGTCCGACTGAAGAGCATCAAGTCTGTCATCAAAAACAAAGGACGTATTGAAAGACGAGAGCATCAGTGATGAACGGTGGACTGACTTTTGTGGGATCGATATTTTAAAATAATTAATCTAAACTGTTATCTAATGTAAAATCATTTTAGTAATATTATAGGATTAGCAAGACTGTGTGCTCCATATTTCTATTAAGTAAACTAGAACAGGTGACTCATTTCATTTATGATGCTTGACAGTGTATTTCTAAGGTAACTACGCAGTAAAAAGTAGATTTTCCTCTGATATAAACACATGAACTCCAGTTATTATTGGGCTAAAAGTTCAGTTTTACTCATTTCAGTACCATTTCTACATTTTCTGCCTTGCTGTACACTTCCAGCCTGCAGTATATTTATAATAAACCCACAGAAACACGGTTGGCAGCTCAGACTGGAGGACGGTTTAAATGCGTCCATAAAGTTTGAGTGTCTGCTGCTTTCTGTCTGTTCAGCCTTTACGGTTCATGACAGCAGTTTTTTCCGGTGACTCGCAGGTGCAGCTTTTTTTTTTTTTTTTTAACCGACTGTGAGGAAGAACCGGGACACGCACGCACATGCACACGCACACCGGCGCACAGACGCACCGCTGCTGCAAAGCTGCGCCGTCCGGAGCTCCAACAGCTGGATCCATCATCCTCCTCCCGCACCGGACCGAGAAGCATGAAGCGGTTATTTCTGCTCCTGCATCCGACAGAAGAACCCCGGACGGGCACCGAACGCGGATCCGAACCGGACAGAGTGGAGGCGTCAGGTCGGTGTGGAGCCGGACAACAGCACAAACTCACTTTTACGCATTTTTCATCCCGCAGGAGCGAATCCAAGTGAGCGAACTGGTTTCAGTTTCTGTCTGGAATTACTTTTGGCACCAGGTGGATATTTAATTAACACAAATGTTCATTAACTGGAAGTGAGAAAACGTTCTCAGAAGACGGTTTTTTCCCCCCGCATAGTATTCTTAGAGGAAAGTGCATTTTCATTTCCATCTTCTATCGATCTGGTAATTATTTTATAGATTAATCAATCAGTTGCATGTGAGGCTTTCTCAGATCTTTAGTACACATCTTCAAGTGTGTTATTTCAAGTCAATAGTCTGTCACTTCCAATTACTTTTAAGGTCAAATAATTTGCCTACTGTTTTCTCGATTAATCGATTGAAGTGTTTAACATGTAAAATGTCAGAAAACAGTGAAAACTCAGTTTATTCCAAAGTCTAAGATCACAAGTACTGTTTTGTCCATCCAGAAGTCTAATCTTCCACAACGTATTCAGTAAATAGGCTGTAACTCATCATTATATTCACTGTAGACTCAATTAATCGATTCGTTGTTTCGCATGAATACGTCACAAAATGGTGAAAAATTCGGGTTTTCCAAAGGCCAAGATGACAAATATGTTGTTTCTTCTAACCAAAAGTCTAATAATACACAATGTATTATCCTAATAGGTTGTTACTTGTGATTATATTCACTGTAGATGAATTCCTGATTAATTAAAGTAGCGATAAAGGTTGATCACTGCGATGACGTCCTCAAATGTTTCATTGTCATCATCCAAAAGTGTAAAATTGAACCATTTATTCAGGACAGATGCGATTAATCGATTAGCTGTCACCATGAACATGACAGAAAACGGTGAGTAATGTGTGCTTCCCAAAGCCCAAGATAGTTAACGTCTTTTTTTGTCCAACCAAACGTCTAATATCACACAATTTATCAAGCAAATAGCCTTTAATGAACGATTATATTCACTGTCGATTGATCAGTTGATTATTATCTTGATCAATTGATTAATAAAATGTCAGGAAATGGGGGAAAATCAAATCAGAGTGTAAGATCACAAAGATATTCAGTTTACTGTCAGTAAGAGGAAACTAGAAACAGAGGATTTTGACTTTTTTGTGACATAAAATGACTCAAACAGACGCTTTAATAGTTGTGAGCAGCTCTGATGTTAACATTTACAATTAAACTAGAACGTAGAAACAGTTGATGTTGGCTTAAAATGAACTTTCATCGATTAACTGTTTGTTTTAGCCCTATTGAGTTTATCTATTGAGACCCGGCTCTATGTTGTGCCGCTCTGTTAGTGTTCCCATAATACTCAACCCGAGCCACAGCCTCCGAGACATTTGGCTTATCAATATTAATAGGATTGTAGGTTGAGCAGACACATCTATTCTACGACATCTATCGGCTGTTTTCCTGCTTATCGGTTGTTCCTCGCGTCGTGTCGTGGTTTTAATTTGACCTTCACTGCTCTCACATACATCACCGCTAATCTTATAGACCACACAGCGTCTTTTTATTTAATCGCAAATCACTGTTTTCAAAGTTCATCTGCTGCATATTGATGAGCTCCACACCTTGTTTAATGCCTTGTCGTTTCCTCGCAGGGACACAGTTCCAGTCGAGCTATAGAAACACGCCATTATTATGATAATGTTGAACTTTACCGGCTCCCCCCCTCCTCCAAGGAGAAAGGAGTCGGGAACGAGGCAGGAGTGGAGATATTTTACAGAAAAACGGGGCTGCGAGAGGGCATGGGTGTCTCAGCGGGCAGGAAAATACAACACAAAGACATTCCTGGATGTTTTTTTAATTAATTTCAGTCTCTCTGTCTTTTTGTTTCACAGGTTTCTTCCCATCAGCGGAGAAGTTCTGCCCTCTGACCCTGGATTTATGACCATAGGACACATCTGATGCTGCGTTTTGGAGCAAACTTTTGGACCTCTGTTGAGCTGGATTTTTCAAGAATGTCCTCAAATGATTTGTCTTATTTGATTAAAGCCAGTCCTGCAACTTTAGCCAGCATGCAAAGTCATCTGGGAAGAAGATCCTGAGCCTTCAAATGAACTGATTTTTCTTTTTTCCAAACTGGAGCTCCTGGATTTCATGTCTTACTGAGGACACTTTTCGCCTCAAGACAAGATCAACCGATTAGAAAGCACACGTTTGTGGTCGAACTTGAACGTCATTGCAGCAAAGGGATGAAATAATTGCTATAAAATCCTGTTGCTCCTTATAATAAACCGCAGATCGTTTAAATTAACATATTTCTTACCCAAAGTGCACTCTAAAAAATAGCATTTGGGCTTAACAAGTAGTTTATCTTGTTAAGCTGAGACAACTTGTAAGGAAACTATGTCCAACCAACTAACTACAGTGAGTTAACTTAATGATTAGCAGCAAAAACACACAATTTAAAGTTCAAAACGCATAAAAAATTAAGTTAAGTTGTCCGTGTTATTACAAAAAGAGCTCTCTGTGTATGTATTTTATTAGAATTATTATAAACACAAGTTTTTAAATTGATTCTTCATAAAAATTAGGTTTATCCAACTAGTTTCTCTACATTATTAAAAAGGAATTGTTCTGTGCTACATATTTAACTGGGAAAATCAAGAACACAAGCTTTTAAGTTGACAAACATTTAAAAGTTATGTATTATTTAAAAGTTAAAAACATCAGCTCCAGTTGCATTTTTGGCTTTTTCACGTTTTGTTCATGTTGTAACTTTTACGAGGTTAATTAGTTCAACAAAAAGATGTTGGTCATTAGCTTTCTTCATTTTGAAATGCAAGCTTAAATCATAAAAGCAAAAATAGCACCAATTCAAATGTCTCAAATAGTTATTAAATCTGCACCAACAGTCCCCTGTGGCTGAGCAGATTCGTAAAATTAAACTTTATGGTTCCACTCGTTGCTAAACTAAAGAGTAGGACGGCCAAAGTTCACTGCTAAATATGACAAACATTGGCTCGTCCAGCTTTACAACACATCCCATCAACTCTATCACAAGCCCGCTGTGGGTCATATCACAACTGAAAATAATCCCAAGTTCATTACTTTATTGCAATTAATCTGAAAAACGTATATATTTGTTTAGTCTACAGGTCCATTAAAACACACAGTCTTAACAGTCTGAAAGTGTTGTCTTGTTTAGTAGAAATCCTCAACTCAAGGTGAAGAAGAATCACGTTATGAAGCTCATTTCTTTAAGCTACCTCAACCTGAATTGAGTTTTAAATCAACTAATGCAGAAACTGAAGTTTAAATTACACAAAATGTTAAATTGGTGCAACTTTATTATGTCAGCCATCAGAATAATGACCGCAACTTAAAGGTTTACCTAAATCGTTATGAATTTTAATTAGGTTGTAGGAGTAGGCCCCTGAATTACTTTTTAGAGTGTGGACCTCCTGGATTGTTTTTCATGTCTCATCAGTATCTTAAGCAGCACACCGTCACCAGAAACAACGTTTTCAGCCTCAACGCCCGCTAATGGGGGCCTCTGGAAGCTGCAGGTCCTCCATAAAACCTCTGTGCTGTGCTTCTCTTTCCTTTGTTCTGCTCCTGTCCATGATTATGACCACGCATGCCTGCCCAAAGATCTGTCACTGCTCTGACAGGAATGGCATGGTAGTGCAGTGCACTTCTCGCAACCTGGAGAGCATCCCGTCCAACCTGCCCAAAGACACTGTGGTTCTCCTGCTGTCGTCCAACCGGATCAGGCACGTCCCGAGGGAGGCCTTCACGGACCTCCACCGCCTCCGGGAGCTGGACTTATCTCAAAACGCCATCGAGAGCGTGGAGGTCGGTGCCTTTCAGGGAATCTCAGATGCCCTGCGGACCTTAGATCTGTCAAACAACCACCTCAGCAGCCTCCCGAAGGACACCTTCACCAAGCTGCATGCCCGGGTCCGCCTCTCCCACAACCCCTGGCACTGCGAGTGCTCGCTGCAGGAAGTGCTTCGGGAGCTGAGGCTCGACCCCGAGACCGTCAATGAGGTCAACTGTTTCACGTCTGTGCAGGAGGAGTATGTGGGGCAGCCGGTGATCCAGGTCCTGGACTCGGGGATCAACTTCTGCAACTTCCACCACAAGACGACGGACGTGGCCATGTTCGTGGCCATGTTCTGCTGGTTCTCCATGGTGACGGCGTACATTATTTATTACATCAAACACAACCAGGAAGACGCCAGGCGGCACATGGAGTACCTTAAGTCGCTGCCCAGCACCTCGCACATCAGTAAGGACTTCGACACGGCTAGTAGCGTGTTTTAGCAGGATACTGTAGCGCTACTGCTGTCTTTGAACCGAACCCTACACATCCCAAAAGAGGCCTTCATGGACCTCCACCTCCATCCATCAGGAGCCTGGAGGTTGGTGCCTTGCAGGGAATTCCGGAAGCCACCTCATGCCAAAGGGTCTTCCGGTTCTTCACGGTCACCACATACATCATTTACGACGTCAAACACCACCAGGAGGACGAACAAGAAGTACCTCAAGTCCCTGCTTAGCACTTTCCACATCAGCAAGGAACACAGTACGGCGAGCAGCATGTTTTAATGCGTCAAACTTATTCAAGGACACTGTGGTTCTCCTTTTGCGGTTGAACTGGACCCTGCACATCACAATGGAGGCCTTCATGGACCTTCATTGGCTTCACCCTACAAGACCCTAGAAAGTGTAGAGGTCAACAACTTTCAGGAAATCTTGGAAGCCTTGCAGGCTAAGATGTTTTAAAGAACCACCCCAGCAGCATTCGCCAAGCTGCACACCTGGGTTTGTGGCCATGATCTTCTAGTTCTTACCACGGTCACCACATACAGGCATCAAAAACAACCAGGAGGACAGACATGTAGAAACTCAAGTCGCTGCCCAGCGTCTCACACATCAGAAAGGACAACAACATAGCAAGCAGCATGTTTTAGTGCGTCTAACCTGACCAAGGACACTGTGGTTCTTCTACTCCCATTGAATTAGACCCAACAAATCTTAAAGGAGGCCTTCATGGACCTCCATTGCATCCAGGAATCATATCACAATGTTCTCCAGAGGGTGGAGTTTGAATTCTTTCTGGGAGTCTTCGTAACCCTGTGGAGCTTTTAAACGGCCACCTCAGCAGCCTCCTGAGGACACCTTGCCAAGCTGTATGCCTGGGTTTGTGGCCTCACCCTGCTGGTTCTCCATTGCTGTTGTTGAACTGGGTCAGGAATGTCCCAAAGAGGGCCTGACAGACCCTTGCCATCTCCAAGACTTACTTCAAAATGCCCTTGAGCGTGGCATTTCATGTTTTTCAGGGAATCTCAAAAACCCTATGGATCTTTCAAACAACCCCCTAAGCAGTCTCCCTAAGGACGTCTTCATGTGTGGCCACATTCTGCTGGTTCTTCATGGTCACCACATACGTCATGTACGGCATCAAATCCACCAGGAGGACGCCCATGGAGTACCTCAAAGTGCCGCCCAGCACCTCAGCAAGGACTACAACAAAGCGAGCAGCATGTTTTAGTGCATCTGAAATGAAACTGCATCAGTGAATGTGGATCAAAGTGCACCGCCGAATACAAATGAAACTGAATCCGGCCCATAAGACAAGTGAAAGCTGTGCAGTGAGTGATAAACGCTGCACAAAGACATTCAGAGGCGCTTCGAAAATCTCATCATCAATCGCCGGCTTAAAAGTTATAAGGCAGGTTTGTTTCAACCAAAGGTGGCAGATCGTTATTTTTCACTCAGATCTAATGAATAATGTATAAAGCTGCTATTTTGAAGGTAAACTTTGCTGAAACAGTTTTGCATCTGTGGTTTTAGGAGTTGAGCCACTGACTGAGGCGAACCTGAGAGCCCGACTTCTGTGAAATGGGCTCCCTGAAAAATAATTCCCCACAGCTTCACAGAAAAAAATATCTAAGTTTAAATCTGTTTAAAGTTTTATGATGTATTCCAGAAAAAGTGAATCCTGATGGGGACTGTGGGGGGTGAAGCAGAAGAGGAGGAAAAAGTGAGTTTCGATGTACTTTCCCTGTCAGAAGTGATGTATGTTTCCCTCCTAATGTAAAGAGTTTGTATGTTTATTGATCCATAAAGGATATAAGTTTGTAGTTGAGATTTGGTGGCTTCTGTCACACCTTACATTTAAGGTGGAATCGCAGCCGGGAATTAAATTTCACACTTAATGTTTTGCTTCAGAAGGTAATAACTTTGTCACTTCTGAGAGTAAAAATAATCAATGTGTGTCACAGAAAAACTGGATTTGATGTCTCAGATATTGATTTTTTTTCTAAAATGTTCTTATCGGCTTTTATAAATTGCACTCACACAACACTTTATCAAGTTTAAGATGTTTTTTTTGTGAGATCCCTGCAGGGAGTTTTACTCCAGCAGCTAAACCCAACACATTACAGTCAGGTCAGACAAACTGGGCAACGACATCCGTCATCAATATGTAAAGTCACCGGATCTGAGGCTGCACTCACACGAACATGTTTCCATTTTAAGGCTGAGTTTGAGAGCTCAAACACGCCTGAAAACACCTGACCTTTCACCAGGCGTGCAGGTGTTGGTGTAAAGAAGTGGACTTGGTTCCTAGACGCTCTGAACTCCAGGCAGTCTGTGCTCTATCCTGTGTCTTATTAAAGTGGACTTTGCAGCAAATGAGACCATATAAATATATTAATGTATTTCTGCATCACCAACTGTAACTGGAAGCTTGGGCTTTATTCATTTATTATTTGTTATTTCGGAAACTTTTGTCTAGGGTTCAGGGTTTTGATCAAGGGTCCAACAGTGGCACCTTGGCGGTGTTCAACATACCTCACTAACCTGTTTAATCTGCTTCATAGCGCTGCAGAGTTAATCTGTTCAAAGTGGAGCCTGTTTACATGTTTTGCAGTGGAATAGCCTTTTTTTTCCCCTCACTGAGCGAAATGACCCACAAATATCTACGCGGAAGTCATGACAACAGCTCATACATCCATCCATCCATTATCTATACACCGTTTAATCCTCATTAGGGTCGCGGGGGGGCTGGAGTCTATCCCAGCTGACTCAGGGTGAAGGCAGGAGACACCCTGGACAGGTCGCCAGTCTATCACAGGGCCACACTTAGAGACAGACAACCAAGCACACTCACATTCACACCTACAGACAATTTAGAATAACCAATTAACCTCAACATGTTTTTGGACTGTGTGGGAGGAAGCTGGAGAACCTGGAGAGAACGTGCAAACTCCACGCAGAAAGATTCCGGTGCCCCCACCGGGACGCGAACTGGCGACCTTCTTGCTGCGAGGCAACAGTGCTACCAACTGCGCCACCTTGCAGCCCCAGCTCATACATGCTGACGAGAAATGCTTCCTTTAGCAAAGAATATACACCGCTTAATCCTCACTGGGGTCGTGGTGGGCTGGAGTCTATCCCAGGCAACACCCTAGACAGGTCACCAGTCTATCACAGGGCTACACTTAGAGACAGACAACCAAGCACACTCACATTCACACCTACAGACAATTTAGAATCACCAATTAACCTCAGCATGTTTTTGAACTGTGGGAGGAAGCCAGAGAACCCAGGCTGCAAAATCCCAAAACCAGGACGCGAACTGGCGACCTTCTAACCACCGATCCACCTTGCAGCCCAAACACAACCGTCCTGAAGTAGATTTAGTTGCTTTACGGTGTGATTTTGGAACTTGTGCTGTTACTGAATTGTGTTGTACTGAAAATATAATGAATGATCCAAACTAAGAGCATCAATGATTGTGAAAACCTGATATTGTAAAAGCTCTAAATCCAATCATACAGTTCAATCAATACTTCTTTAAAACAACTCAGCATTATAACTTCCCACGAGTGTCTACGTACACTCCGATCCTCACACCTTTTCCAGTGAAGTCGAGGAAAAGTGTTGAAAAAAAGACACAGAATTCGACTCCAAGTGGACGTTTGTGCCAAATTTAAAGAAAGTCCCTGAAAGTTTTCAACAGATATCACAAGAATGGGTTAAATAAATAGAAAACTACACGCAAATACGATGCAGAAAATTAAAGTACAGTGAATAAAATACACTATAAACAAAGTCATGTACGATACCGACAATAAAACAAACTAATTGGAATGCTAGTAAAAGTCTTCTGAGGTCGGAACGAGTCAACATTGACTTATACATGTGAATTATTACTTCATGTTTGGTCTAAACGTGATTGTTTGAGTCCATCCAAGTGATTGAAAGTTTGAACCCAGTTTAAAGAAAATATCAGCATTACAGAGGAAGAGAGTACAAGAAGTTGACATAATCACCTCAAACCGTGTAAAACATGACGGACACGTGGCATTTCTGTTTGCGTCCTGTATTCATTTCACTTTCTCTGCACAAACTGCAACCTTCCTGTGTGCAGTTTGCCCAGAACACAGCTTGTTTTCTAATCTGACGTCCCCAGTGCCTTTCAAAACCGCTAAACTAAATCAAACGTTTAAAAGTGTAGAAACAGAAATGCTCATTGTAAGATGTTGCTTCAAATATCCGGTGGAGGTTTGGGAATGATGCTATCAGAGCCGCAGCTGCTGCTTTGTCTGTAAAATGTCAGCCGCAAATGTCTTGTTTTGTCGAAAAGAGACCAGAAATTACATTGTAGAAGCTGCAATCACTGAATTTAGACTTTTTTTCTTTATAAAATTACTTAAACTGATGAAGCATTTATTCATTATAATGTCAATCTGATAGTTCATGAGTATTTCCAGCTTTAGTTTCAGCTTCTCAAATGTGAAGATTTACAGTTTTTATTTGTTTGAACTAAATAAACAATCTGAAGGTGTGTTTGAAGACATCAAAAGTGAAATATTACGCAATTTATGCACCAAACAGGCTGCAATTAATGAATATTTTCCCTCGATTATAATCTTAATTATTTGATTAATTGTCAGAAAATGTTAAAAAATATTGATCCAAAAGCAGGGTGATGACTTCAAATGTCTTGTTTTGTCCAAATATTCAGTTTTCTGTTGCAGAGGAGGAAAGAAACCAGAAAATATTCATGTTTGAGAAGCTTGAGTTACAGAATTTAGACATTTGTTCTTAAACATGACTGATTAATTGATTAGTTCTTGTTGTTTTAATTGCCAAAAGAATATCTTCAAATGTTTTCCAAAGCACAATAAGATGTCCTCAAAAGTCTTGTTTTGTCCAGATATAATCAGTTTACCGTCAAAAAGGAGGAAAGAAATATAGAAAATATTCACATTTAAGAATCTGGAATCAGAGGATGGAGACTGTTTCTTAGAAGACGTACTCACACTTACTAATCAGATTAATCAATTAGCTGTTTGGTCTCTAAAATGTTAGAAAATAGTGAAAAATGTCACAAAAATTCCCAAAGTTTAAGATGATAAATGTCTTTTGTCCAAAGATATTCAGTTTACTGTCACAGAGGAGGAAAGAAACCAGAAAATAATCACATTTAAGAAGCTGAAATCACAGAATTTAGACTTTTTTGTTCTTTAAAAAATGACTGAAACATAATAATTTATTATAAAGACAATTGGTGATTGCTTCAATAGCTCTTCTCTCTGTCCCACGTCGTGACTTCATTTACAGAGTGTCAAACCCGCAGTTCACTTGTGTCTCCTTGAGCAGAAGTTTAAAATATACTGTTTGAAGGTGCAGCTTTTTATCTCTTTGGTGTATTTCAGTTCAAACTATTCTTAGGCACAACAAACTGCTGCCTTTATGTGTTTATTTTCTCATTGTTTTGCACGGGACAATAAAGCTTTATCGTCCTCCTTCCTCTGGAAAACTGCAGATTGTCAGTATCGCTGAAGTGATGAATGTTTGATGAAGGACGAGATTTTTTTATTTTATTTTTTTATTTTATGGTCATTGTTGTCGCAGCCTCGAGTCTCATCTGCAGCCACAACACATTCCTCACGCCCAGATCCGGTTATTTATTCCTGCAGATTACTGTGAAAAATACCCACAGTGCCGAATATGGAAGCCATATATCTTCAGCTGCATAGATCTGGATGAAGCAGAATATTAATTCGTGTCTTGCAACCCCAAAATAGTTTCATCCGATGAAGTCCATAAATCTGATGAGCCATCGTGGAGGGCGTCTCACTACTTTATCCATTTATATAATCAGTTTAATTAGTGGATCCATGTGTTTGTGCTCTCTAAGAGGCAAATCTGCAGCTTCGATCTTTCTGCAGCACCTCATATATTTGGTATATTATGCACTGCTGACCTTGGAGTCCCTAAACATCGACCTGTCCCTGCTGTCAAACAGTCACACCGTTAATTACAGTCCACATTACTTTGTCTTACGAGTCCCGAGGCGCACAAACTAATGAAGCCGGCGTTATTAATTAGCCGAGGTCAGTGTGTCTCTGCGAGTCCGAGGCACGAGTGGCACTTCATTAGGACGAATGCTCAACTTTTGCAGAGCACAACAGCTTCCTTCAGAGCGTCTTAATGACTCCGTCTTTGTTGAATCCTCTAAAACTTCACCTGAGTGAGGAGCTGTTTTGTTTTTCTTTTTACCAAACAGCAAAATGACCAGCAGCACTCACAGCTCAGCCGTTTAGCCTGGGCTGAAACAAGATTTTTTTTAAAAATCTTGTTTACAAAAATTATCTTTGCCACATTGAAAGCAACAGACATCTGAAAGCAACGATTAATTTTGCACTGATGAACGGTTTCTGTTCACTTGTGCTAATGAGCAGCATCCTAGGCTGCAGCCGCAGCTCCACAGATGATGTCTAAATGCAGCCAAGTGTGCGGTTTTTCTAAACTACAGTTAAAAGCTGTAAATTCTGACGCTTGTTTTTGAGGCAAAAACAAGAATGACAGCTAAATTCAACCGTTAATGAAGCACTGTTGAGAGGAACAGCTTGATTTAAGCAGCAGAGTATTACTGCTAACTTCACACTGATGCACTGAGACGGGAAAGTTTTGCAGTTTTTTTTTTTTCTAAGTTCAGTTCTTTGCTTTCTACAGTTTAATACAAACTGCTCTCTTTAAATAAACAGCCCTGATCCATCCAGATGTAACCTGCTTTATCCATTAACTTCCATTGTTTTAGGCGTTTTAGTTCCATTTGCATTTACACATGTTGAACAGAATTCTCAATTCTGGATCATAAACATTAAAAACAGAATATAATTTATTGGATATGTCTGAAGTTCACTGTTTGTAGCTTATAAAACGAAGAAAATGTTGTAATTTACAGCAGCAGCATGTTGTAAATACAGTATATTAGTGGAAAGTCTAGTTACAGGATTAAATTAAACTAAATTAAACGTCACATTTTGCTGTAGAGTTCCATAACTCACAACACAGGAAGTAACTCTTGGACTAAATTATGATAGTAGCACTGTAAAATACTGCCGACCACAGCTGTTAGTAGAGAAATAAGTGCAATTTTACACTCGAACGCTGTCTAAAAATATAAATTTCTCCTGTGGATGTGGAGGTTTGGCCTGTTTTTTAGGGTTAATGTGTGAATTATTACTTTTTTCTGTGATTTTACTGGATTCTTAATAATCTTAATAATCAGTGGTTCATATTTACTGGTGAAAATTTGGCTAAAATGTATTTATATTGTCTTTTCTTCATATAAAAACTAAACCAAGAGACTAAAAGTGCATTAAAATCAGTTGCTATTCTCATGTGACACTTTAAAGATGTCGACTGGGTGACAGAGAACAAACCAGGACACTCATTTCAAACACTAACACGCCTCCTCCAGATACAGATGTTGTGAATCTCCAAGCATGAAAATCTGTCTGGGTCACCAGAGAGCAGGTGAATGTTTGCCGTATTCATCTTGTGCTATTCAGTCTTCTTATTTACTCTAATCGATCGCAGTGTCCTTTGATTTATGATGTATATTCTGCCGGGTTCAGAAAGTCGAGAGCAGGATTCCTTGATGGAGATTTACTGCTTTATACGGAACATTTAGGGCAGCGTTTGCAGATCAGATGAAGGTCCAGAGTCTCCACATGTGACCTTCAGCGAAATAGAAAATGTCCAGAGATTGATGTTGGTGCAGAGTGGATTTAGTTCCTCTCTTATTATCATCTGCTCCTTTCAAGGGGAATTAATTCACAGGTTTTTAATGAAGTCACATCAGATTTAGAATAGTTTCCGTTAAGAGGAGGCGGATATTAAAGATCCTGACAAAGGTTTTCCAAATGTTAGTTTGAGAATCCTTCGTTATTATTGCAGAAACGTTTCATCAAAGAATGACTGGGACGCTTAAAAACAAATTCAGATGTTTTTGTGGACGTCAGGACTACACTTCAATCTGACATCATAAGCTGCTGTTGTCTGTGTTACGATACCTGGAGGTGAGTTCTTGCAGTGAAGTAGGAACCTCCAGGTCGTGTTTGGAATCCAATCTGGTGAAGCTGAACCCCACGTTGATGGTGTGGCTCCTTAATTGTTGGGATGAGACGACGCTCCTGGAAGAGAAAAACCAGGTATAGCTCAAGTGTGGTGATGTTGAAATGTGACAGTAAAGTGTGACCACGTGGCCTAATGGATAAGGCGTCTGACTTCGGATCAGAAGATTGAGGGTTCGAGTCCCTTCGTGGTTGGATCAAGGAAACTTTAGTGTCTAAAATTGTGCTAAAACAAAAAACTCAATATAAGGCTGAAAAGTAAAGCAATTAGCTGACATGGCTAGTACAGGAGTGATGTTAAGCTCATGTGGTTAGGCCCCATACTGCTTATTTTCACTGAACCAAGTAAGAATTTCTAAATATTTAACATGAAGTTGACGTCATTTGTGACAAGAAGAATCAGGCCATCACTCTTTGGCACCAACCGGCTGTTTATTCTCATAACAAGGATGAAATAAAGCATAAGGTGTTGATGCAGTGTTCTGTGGAAATAACCAGGAAACAGCTTCTGTGGGATGTTTTCTGTCATTGAATCGTATTAAAGGTCGTCTGATGCTAAGTTTCTACAAGAATTTGCTGCTTTTTTAGTGCGAGTCATCTGTTGTTCCAACACGAATGCTACTATACGACACAGTACACCAGAGCAACATGTAATACGTCCCAGTAGACAGTATGTTAGCACACCAACAACACCAGGATTTCCAATTATGTCTGGTCAGATTTTGCATATATGTCCAACCAATTCTCAACCAATAAGACACCAAGGTAGTGAATGAATGGTGGAGGTAGAGCCCTATTTTGCTCCACAAAAATAAAAATGCCCGAATGGATGCCACCAACCCTCAAGTGCTGAGCAGACATTCTCTGGATTTAGCTGATTTCCCTCCACAGAAACCAGCCTGAAATGTCACCACACCTGACCGAACGTCCAAAATGGATCCCGTCACTTGTTCCATAATGCTGCAAAGCCCCAACCATGACCCCAAACACCCTGCAGCAGAGAAATATGTGGTTTAACCTAAATTATTTTCACTGAAACAAGGGTGGAATAAACCATGTGGTGTTTGTAGAAACAGCCAGGAAGTAGCCATGTGGATAAAATGTACTTTACAGTCCACCAGCTAACTATCTTAACTTTACCTTGAGACTTCCCAGATAATGAAGTGTCAGGAAGGAAGCAGGTCAACAAAACACAAACTCAGCCGCAAATATTCCAAAGTTCAGGAGCATAAATACTCGTTTCCTTCCTTGAAAAGTGAGACATCAGTAAAGACAATCAGAGAAAATGCTTCTTTTGGAGCTTCATAGCTGAGAGCTTCCTCTTTGGGTCTCGGTAGGCATGACCAATCAATGACACGCATCTTCTATCAGACATAACAGGTAGATCGTAGGTAACTCCTCAGGCTGGCAGGTGTTCTTCTCCGTCAACCTCTTTATAACTTTTCAACCTCGTTTTTTATCATGCTTGTGACATTTCTAATTAAGACCTGTTTCTAAATGAATGTTGGATTAGTAGCCACGATCAGATTCGCTGACTCCACCTTTAGGAGATGCTCACATGATGATTAACAAGCTTCAAGAGTTGACACATGGGATGGTTTTACTACTAAATTTTTCTCTACTTATCATGGAGTTAAGTGTAAGTAGCCACTGTGGGGAATGAGCTTGGCCTCATTAGCATCACACACATCAGAATCCTCAATCGTGATATAAATGACTGACAATAAAAGAAGTCAGTTAAAATAAGACATGGAATAGAAAACGAGGTAGTAAAGTAACATTACAGATGATAATGAAATATTTCACATCATCTAACAATCATTTAACAATTTCCCTGAGGTTTTATACCGAAGGGATCAATAAAGTTTTATTCTATTCTATGTTTTCCACCAAAAAGAGATTCATGGACTCTCAGATTGAAGTCTACAACACATGACTTTTCCTGGATTATTTCACCAATGACTTAATCTATTAACTGAGACATTTCTCCATTACTTCTCTTTAAGTAAAGCCTAAGTAGCCAGTATGGGGCTTGAACCCATGACCTTGGCGTTATTAGCACCACGCTCTGACCAGCTGAGCTAACCGGCTAATGCTAACACCTCACAAATAGATTGTTTCCATAAACCTAACTTCTACCAACACCTCATGCTTTATTTCTTTATTGATGCATTTAAGATAATTCGCATTAAGACTGAAGGTTGAGTCTCTTTTTGGTTGGATTTGTGTTTGACTTGCCATTTTAAAAAATGGCCGTTCAAACAGATCAAGCTCACTCAGCACATAGGAGTTGGAGGCATCTTCCACCATTTTTATTTCTGTTGAGCAAAACTGGGCTCTATGTCCACTGAGACCGGATGCTTTACTTCATCCTGTGTAGCAGTTAAGACTAGTTCCTGTGAAGCTTCAGCATGTAGATCGGTGTTTCCCACAATGAGTGACTTCTCCCTCTTCTTACGTCTTTATAGATTTAACCGGAGCCCCCAAGTATCCATGTGTCACAGTCATAACATACCTGCCTCTGAATCAGACAATCCATTGATCTGTGTGTTTTCCAGGTGGTCTGAACGTCCTTCTAACCTGCTTCTGGATGCTCCTCATGGGACCCAGAACACAGTGCTTCAGAGATAAGGCGTCTGACAATTGAGAGTTCAAGTCTCTCTGTGGTTGGGTTTGTGTTTCGCATTTCGTGTTGCGTTTCTAAAACGGCTTCATTTCTTGTGCTGCTAGTCCTGCATCATGTGAGCAGCTTTCATCTGCTACAGGGGTGAAATAAAGTCTGAGGTTTTGATGCAGTGTTTGTGGAAATAGCTCCCGTTTTTCTCCACAGCGGGACGTCAGTCAACATAAAGCTCTGCTGGACCACGGGCCTGCTGTGTGGAGGGAATGTGCTGAACAATGTGCGAGATGAACTTCTACCGAAACGCTGCGGAAACAACCGCTGCTGCTGCTGGAGGAGCAAACGGAGACATGTAGACTCATCTTGTTTTTAAACGCTGCAAAGCAAGTCATTAAAACACACTTTAAGCTTCCACGGCAGACACTGCAAAACCTGACGCTGATGTGATGTGGACGTACATCCTGGTATTTTTGGTGCTCTACGTTTGACATTGAACTTTAATAATCCTAATGGAAATCCATACATACCCTAATGGACATACATACTACTTGGAGAGCCTGAGCTGAGCTAAACGGCGACTGTCAACGACTGCAAACTAGTTTTCTTCCTCAGAACCTATTTCCCAGCTATTTCTACAAACATGTCATGCTTTGTTTCGTCCTTGTTGCAGTCGAGATAATTTGCATTCAAGCAAACACGCATGTTTAGGGAAATGGTTGATGTTATACGGAATATATTATTAACCAAGAAATGACTTTGTTAGAAGCAGGATGCTGAAAAATACCCTAAAGAGAGCAAAACAAAGGACCACGTGGCCTAATGGATAAGGCGTCTGACTTCGGATCAGAAGATTGAGGGTTCGAGTCCCTTCGTGGTTGGATTTCAATTATAAGAAAGTCCTGCATCATGTTAGTCCGACTCACCAGATGTAGACTTCAGACTGACATTTCAAAGGTTACGCTTCAGTTCTCCTGCTGAATGAGTCGTGTTGTTTCCAAATCCTCTTTCAGAAACCTCCAGCCAACATGCTGTAAAGCAAAGACAAGGTTAGAGGAAAGGTCAATGTGGTGCATGCTAAGTATCTAAATGTGTTAACTTGCTAAATATAACCCACGACTTAGAAAAGATTTTTATAGTGTCATCATCCTGGAACTCTTTTATTTAGAATAAGAACAACTTATGAGGTCAATATAAAGGATTCTGTCCATGTCGTCTTCAGTCAAATTATTGTTCTAAAGCAAACTGTGAGCCAACCAATTAATTAAGCTATGATGCTCAGATGGTTTACAAAGTGCTGTGTCAGCGCTGGAGATGGGTCTGACTGCTCCTCATTATCATTCTGGCAAAGGGGAACAAAACATTCAGCTTGTTTGTAATTCTTTGTGATCTGCAATATTGGACAAGTCGATCAAATAATCTGATTATTGGTGAAAAAGTATGAAACAAAAGTAAATCCATCATGAAAAGTCGCATCTTTGAGCACAATTTACCAAAAAAAAAAGAAAAAAGATAACGCAGCTGTCGACTTGTGATATTTTCTGAACAATGTGAAGCTGCATGTCACTGGTAGATAATCACAGTAGATCAGATGTTGTCATTTAAACAAATTTCAACAAAGCTCTAATATGCTGTAAGGTAGAAATAAGCAGCTGCATTGAAAGTGGTAAAATAAATATATTAACGAGGAGGCATTACCAGTTTTCCACCAGCGTTCCTCTCTGGCATCATTTGCAGTAACAGCAGTTTTAATTGTCATAAATGTTTATGTCCCTCATAGCTCTCCATCATAACGGCCTGTCCCTCTGGGATTATGGCTGCAACTTAGGTGATGAAACAAACAGCAGGAGGAGGACAGACTTTGCTGATTTGATGTCATGTGTTCAACAGGAACCTTCTTCTTCCACTAAATAAAGTCTAACCAATACGGGGATTGAACCTGTGACCTTATTAGTGCCACAATCTAACCAGCTGAGATACTCTTAACAGTTGCAAACTACATTATTTTCCCAACAAAACCCATTTTCTAGCTATTTCTGCTTAAAGGTCTTTTGGGAAATGGTTGATGTTTTGCAGAATCATCAACCAACAAATGACATGGCAGGTTAGCAAAAAAAGTCCCCCCAAAAACCTTCTAATCGAAGACCACGTGGCCTAATGGATAAGGCGTCTGACTTCGGATCAGAAGATTGAGGGTTCGAGTCCCTTCGTGGTTGGATTTGAGTTTGATTTAACAAAAGAAACCAGATTTCTGCTTCTACAAGAGACTCAGCGGCTGTTTATTGTGCTTCACAACTGGAAACAGCAGAAATGCTAAAAATGATAAGTTTGCTGTGATGATGATGATAGTAAGGTGCAGTCAGACTATTCTCCAAACAGCTTTGTGAACGACTATGTGAGACTTTTATCTGCTGCAAGGATGAAGTAAAGGTTGACGTGTTCATTCAGGGGTGGTGGGACGTGAGCCCATTTTGTTGGAAGATGCCACAAAAAAAGAAGTAAAAATAATTAAATTAAAGTGCCAGGCGACTAATAAAAAGTCCCCCTCTAATAAATAAAGCACTGGACACTGTTTGTACAGTTGTTGGATCAAAACTTTGTCCTTCATTTGCTTCTTGCAGCAGCTCGCAGTGGGTTCTTTGGTGCTGAAGCGGTTGAACAACAGATCCAGCCGCTGTCACTCCTGGAAACATGATTTTATTTTAATAGAGCAGAAGAGAGCTCCTGTGCTGGAGTGTGTTATGATTTTACTGATGGACAGAGTCTGGTGGAGCTTCCAATGCAAAGTCAGACTTTTGGTGGGATTTTTATGAGCAGTCTGCCACTTAGAATAATTGCATTTAAGCACGTATCTGTCTGCTGCAGCCCTCTGAGTCCCTCTGAAAACACTGCAGCCAAGGTTTCTGGAAAATAGATGGATTCTGATTCAAGGTCAGTTTGACGAGGAGTTTGTACACACGGCTTCCTGAGAAGTCATAAGTTTTGTGGATTTCATTGACAAGATGTCACTATCAGAGATGAGATGAGATAGACCTATACAGATCCCAGAGGAAATTTTTGTGCAAGAAAACAAAATTAAAAAACTTGAAATAAATGCAGCGCCTGATAGAAAAGCAATGAGGTGTAAGTGATACATTACTGGAAATAAAAATAAGTCAGCAAAACAGAAAGTTAAGAAGTAATGCTGGACATACTGGCTGAGGTAATGAAGTTAAAGTAGACATGAAAGTTAATTTTGGCCGTTTTTCGTGTTTTCTACCTGGAACAAAGGCAGCTTGATGGATTCTCAGATGTGAGTTTACACATGTGACTGTTGTGGAACTAGTTCACCATTACCTTCATGCATTATTTGACTATAATTAATAACAGTTTATTAACATTACTTCTCATTAAGCAGGATGGAGATTGAACACATGACCTTGGCACACACGAACCAGACAACAAGCCTGCCTTTAAAAATGGAAAAAATGTGTTTTCCACA
>NW_007578625.1:141551-143141 GCF_000690725.1 Stegastes partitus
TGTTTACTTTAAACAATGTTGGCTACAAGATCCATCCATCAATCCATCCATCCATCCATCCATCCATCATCCATCCATCCATCCATCCATCCATCCATCATCCATCCATCCATCCATCCATCCATCCATCATCCATCCATCCATCCATCCATCCATCCATCCATCCATCCATCCATCCATTCCATCAAAAGAACGTCCTATAGTTACTGTTAACATCTGTAAGACGTGAAATTGCAAACAATGAAATAATTTGGCCTCTGAGATGAACATTTTCAGTATAACATCTTTAGAAGTGCGATTTGATTTGCATCCAAAGCAGATCATTTACTACACAGTGATCAGTCCACTGACTAAAGCACAATATCCCAAGACCGAAACATCTGTTTAGCAGTGACTGGGCAGATGTTGATGGGAAAAAAGCATCAAGGAGACGTTTACCTGAGATGAAACTGGAATCAAACCCACAGATCTCCATATTCATTTCTATCCTGCCCAGTCCTGCTCTCACTTCACCAAAAAAAAATAACCTTGTCTGTGTCACACTGACTTCTTAAATTTACTCACACACTTCACCTTTACGGGTCAGAGCTGAAGCGTGACGCTGCACCTTCACGGTTCGCTGTTCAAGGTTTAAACATCTGCAGAAGAGACACACAATGAGAAGGATGTTTACCGGTTCACAATGTGCGTTGTGCGAGGCTCTGTTGTATTTTTGGTTTTTGACGCGTCGCTCCTCCTGTGAGTTTTGTGAAGCAGTAAAATGACTGGGCAGCGACTTGGAGCTTCAAAGCAAATTGCTGAATGTATAAAGTGAGCGGCGCTTTGTTGCTGCTGTGATTACTTTCAGTGAGGCGATGGCATGCTGTCAGCACTGCCCCAAGTGCTCTCCAAGGAAGAATTTAATTTACTCGTCCTCTCTCAGCAGGAGCAATAAGGCCGTTTTCTGCAAAAAATTTGTCCGTGTAAATTAGTTTAGTGACGGCACACCTCTCATGTTGTTTTCCAGCAAGTACAGTTTGGAGGAATCACTTCACCTCCTCTGCTTTCTTTGTGTGTTATCATTAAATTCATTTAATCACATTTACTGCTATTTATAAGTATTAAATAACAATGTTGGTGTTACCTTCCATTATGAGAGCCACTTAAATGAACAATAACACACGTATTCTGTGCTGTAAAAACACATTTTTGTAGTTTTTAATTGTCCCTATTATGTAACACTCTTCCTAAAATTTAGACGATAACAGAACAAGTTTGAATAAAAGCTCATAATAAATCTTTACAAGAATTCACCAAAAGGCATGTGAATGAATCTAAAGCCAGCAGGAAGAAGGTTCTTTGTTCTGACAAATTCAAACTGAGCTTTCTGGCCATCGTGTTTGGCAGACATCAAACACTGCATCATCATCACAGATACCCCTCACCCACCGTGAAGCACAGCGGTGGCAGCATCATGATGTAGGGATGCTCCTCAGCAGCAGGTCCTCAGAGGATTTTAAAGACAGAGGATGAAATGAATGCAACAAAATATCGGCAAATCCTGGAGGACAAGCTGATGCAGTTTTGAGTGTCTTGTCTATCCCAGATGTT
>NW_007578625.1:144186-145104 GCF_000690725.1 Stegastes partitus
AAAGAAACTCACCATTTAGCCTTGGTGGCGTTCTGGCTTCTTTTCTTAGCCTGTGCGTTCGCTGTTAGTCGTGTTAAAAGCTGCTGGACTCTTCTCGCTGGTTAAAGGGACTGTCCAGTCAGCATTTCATAGGTTTATTGGAGTAACACGGTGATTCCCAGAGGAGTCCTTGACGGTGGTTTTTGCTGCAGCTCTGCTCTCACACCTGATTCAATTAAAGGCCTCGTGAAAAAGTGTCTAATTGGATCAGGTGCAACAGGTTCACTCTGACAGTTTTTACCTTTCACACACTCAACACTCTTATCTCATGGCGCTCGGCCTCCCAGTGGCGTTTATATCCACTGAAACCGCCTCGAAAATAGACAACAATGAGGCGAACACAGTGAAACACAAAGGAAGCCAGACTCCTGCTGTCAGGCTGATGGTGGAGAACCTCATGTGTCATGGCGAGCAGTTTCCTCTCCCGTCCACATCACGCCACCGTTTCAGAGCTCATTTCACTGTTTTCCATGTGTGAGTGAGTTACAAACGAGACGGAGAAGCACATTCACAGTGTTCAGAGAAGAATGATTCTGCTGGGTGAACGCGAGAGACGGCTGCTGGAAGAAATAAGCAAAACGAGGCAGGTGAAGAACATGGACATAAATATGAGTGTTTGTCTGCACAGCATGTGGAACGTTATTTCTGCATGCAGTCCTGTTCTTTACTTCCACAGTCCTTGCTGAGACTGTCGTTTCCTGATGTGTACAGATGTTCCAGATTTGTAGCTTCTTGCAGCCCCAGTGGTTTAATGTATGAAACACTGGCCTCCTCTGCCAGAGAGTGAGGGTGTGAGTCCCGTCTGGGCTACAAATATTCATACAGTTCAAGATTGTTGCAAGATTGCATGTCTTTAAAAATGTACAATAAACTTCTATA